>NW_028323356.1:0-57475 GCF_984573655.1 Nuphar pumila | reverse complement strand
AGGCACGGAAAATTTCGCACGCGATGCCCGAGAGCATGCGATTACGCAGATGATGAAGTCGCGCATACGCATATTTCAGGTAAAAGTTTGCTTATGCCTGGCACGGTCACGGCCGCTGTGGCGAATGTATGTGCAGCTGCCACTGAACGGCTACGATCGTTGCACACACGGCACCAATCAACTCTGCGTAAGTTGAAAGACACTTCCGAGAGCTCTAACAATGTGCGAAGGCGAGCCACAGGGTTGGCTGGAACACTTATACCTTGTTCCTTGCGATGATGGTGTACGTGTGGGGGACCACATCATCGGAACGGGGTAGCAGACGAGAAAGCGCAGTGGCAGCCAGAGAAATCTGTTATAAATTGAGACACCAGCAAAACCATATCTGTTACAATGGAGCTGAAGAAAAAGAATGGGCGAAGTTTACAGCCAACCGTGGGGCTGCACATTTGGAACATGGAATATGAGACCGTGACGCACCAAAGACTGGACAACGCTGAAATTGTCGGAGACCTGGCCCAGGCGAAAACGACCCTTGAAAGATCCTACCGATATGATAGTGAATAACGTGGGCAATAAGCTAAAATTGTGTCGACAACCTGGCGGTTTTCCAACATGATGGCACTTGAAGCATGTTGCTGTGTAGGAGCAAGGCGAAAATACCACGGACACTACCTCGGTCTATCCCGACCTCCTCCATTCGACTGCTGTGCAATTTCTTGAAAGCCAGGAAACAACTATCCACAACCTGCCACGCCCGGAGGTTGCGGATGGTCAGCATACATCCAATCTTCGTGTCAAGAACGGTGCAACAACGCTTCGATAGTCAGATAGCACCGATGAGTAAAGGTGATCCAAACTAGCCCGAAACATACGGCGAAAGCAACTGCAGCGTACGCATGAATATCAAGAGCACCTATAGTATAGTAGATACAACCAAACCTCAGGAGAAATCGTGTGCTTTCAAAATGTTGTGTCCAAACATGCTGCAGACACGTAACCGTCCATGTATGATATGACCAAGTCTTTCATTTCCATCGCATATCACATCAAGCACAAGGGTATTGGACACGGCGTTGACGATAGATAGGGTGCGTTCACGGTTTCGCCGCATTCCTGAGCTGCTATCTTGTGGCCACAGGGGCCCTGGCAGGGTAGGAATCGTTCCTGACACTTTTTTCCTGGGACTCTCAAACAGTGGAGGAGCGCACAGTGAGGCACAAAGTAACAGGCAGCGTATGCAGAAATCAAAGGCGGTTACTTGGACTCTGTACTCTCGGAATTCTGCTTTAGAGCATAACAACAAGAAGTTGTATAGAACGTGATGAGGAATGACGATGTTGCGATTATGCAGCCAAGCTGTTTGGCATCAAGCAAAGGTGACTGATGTGCCTCTGAGGTGTGCTGTCAGAGGATGGCGACCTTGCACCGCTATTGCTCGGCTCGGTTTCATGCATCCAAGCCAGCAACCACGTACCATGAAAGCACATCTGCACAAAAGCCCCGTTCACCAACGCGACGCTATCACTCAAGTAAATGTGCAACAGCATGCTGGTTTTGATCGAGCGCAAATGGTGTCAATGGCTTAGCTTAGGGAGCAAACCTTTGACAGCCTGCAATATTGACGCTTCCGCCTCCACTGAGTCCCAAAGAACCGATCTGTATTCGCGACTTCTTTTGAAGTAGCAGATAGTTTCGGCAGCGACGTTGCGAGAGCAGGTGGAGTAGGGCGAACAGGCTTGTGTTTGCGCCATCGGTCACAAGATCCAGCGTCTGCACCTGAAAGACACAGGGACCTCGCCATGCAAACAACGAAAACCTTATTTCCTGTATTTCAACTGTTCTTTTTCACACTTTGCAGCAATCTGGATGCGCATAGACAATTCGCGAACCACGTGCGTCGAGTCATTTGGCACTCAAACCAGCATGTGACAAGCCTTGTCAAGGCCCTTGACAATGCCCTTGTGACGCAAACGATGGCTCGCACTGCAGTTCGAAGATAGCGCTATGTATCATAGGCAACAGTATGCAAGGCCGCGGTCATTGCGTCTCATTGCATACCTTGACAATGGCGTCATAAAGTCCAGGCGGCACAAAAGCTGGGCGTTGTGGGTCCAATGCCTGAGGGCGTCCGCTTGTGCCTGGACTGTACAATCGGGTGGCTTAGTGGCTCCGCGCCACGTCTCGGATGTCAACCCGTTTCTTGCAAAAACTTGTACCAACTGATGACGCCCGTTCATTGCAATTGTAAGGCCCATGTCGACATGAGCCAGCAAGTACCAAAGCGCCTGTGAGCACGTCCCGATGCACACGATGGCACGATCACGCACGTTCCACCTTGCTTCAGCGCAAACCAAACATCAGCTTGGCACGTGCTCCCCTGAGCTGTGGCTTGGCTTTTGTGTTCGCCGGGGCCTGGTCGGAGGCAAATGACGACATGAAGACGGTCTCGCCTACATTGATGACTGCATGCCACCACATTGAAGGAAAGTAGAGCACCTCTCCGGCCTGGATGGTGCATTCTTGCAGTAGGGAGCGGTCCAAGCCCTTCAAGAGAGGGAATTCCCCCTTGAGCCACGACATGCTGGAAGCGTCGGGATTGAAGGGAGGCTTGTGCTCGGGAGGATACAGAAACCATCGCTGCAAACCACGGCTTGCACTGAGTCCACGCGATGCATCATTGATATGGAGCCCAGCCTCAAGGACTGCATGCTGCCAGGCTCATCCAGACGGTGACTATAATGGAGATGGTAACGGAGATGGTCAAACTGATTGAAATATGTGTACAGACCCCAACCCCTAGCTCCTGCAGGGCCCATGGCGACCTAGTCCTAATGCCCCGGTTCTTTCCCAGGGATGCAAGGCCACAGCCGCTAACAATGCTTGGGGGTTAGGGTTAGGGCGCATACATGGTAGGGACCTACGCTTATGAAAACAGGGGTCTAACTGCCTGTCTGAAGATTGGTGGCTCATGTGCTCGATCCCAGTCTTGCCCACCACACCATGCCTGTCACAGGGTGAACTTGACAGATATGTGGTACATTTCAGATCATTGTGCATAGCCACTCGTGACTTCGACACAACATAGAACTTAACTAGGGAATGGTTTCCAGAAATATGGCAACACGCTTGCAGGTGCGAGATACTCGGCTGCTCTATAGGGAGCAAACACCAGTGCGTTGCCATACAAGCGGTCAAGGAGAAACTAATGTCAACATGAATACAGAATTTTAGAGCAGCTGTTATTTCTAAAGGCTACTTGGCATGCTTCATGTTGTCAAAACATGAACAAAAGTGCACTCAGACATGTGCTGCAAAAGGTCTCAGCTGAACTGCTTCTACACGTGACCCTTTCTAAGTATGCGCTGAAGTGCAAGGCATACAATCAGCTGCGCATGTGACAAGGAACAGTTGAATAACAGACGCCATACAGCACCTGATTGCCAATGAAGCCATTTCACCTTCCCCTTTTGAATGCCCCAGCTGACTGTGTGACTGAGCCACAGCGCAGTGATGGCCTTGCACGGCCACTGCTACTTGATGCAGCAACACACGTGTGCATGCATGTGACTACACTCTGCTTCGGAAACGTGCGTTTCGTATGTGATAGCGCCCAACAAGCCAAATATTATAGGCCAGAAAGTATCTCACCATTGCCTTCACACGTAAAAAGTGGCAGGACTGGCATGACAGAATCGTCTTGGTAGCATCTCTCGAAAGCCATTAGGTTCAGGACACTTCTTGGAGGTCTCACCTTGCGACCATGGACAACTTCGCTAAACCCGTGGCCATGCACATGGAAGGGTACACCGCTGCCTGACGCTCCAATTCCAAAAGAAAAGGCTAATTTTGTACCCGCAAACACGGGCTTGTTATAGAGCCGAATCAAGGGGGCCAAGCGCTCTGAGAGCTCTGATTCAGGACCAAACAGGTACAGTGTTTCATTGCCCAGGCGCGAGCCTGTGTGCGGCGAGAGGCCCTCGAGATAACTTCTGAAAGATGTGGCCACCTTCTTGTGGGATACCGTGTTCGCGGTGCTCAGCAGAACAGTAATGTTCCCATACTCCTGAAGCAATGCATCCTGCAAAAGTAAGGGGGCTGAGTAGCGTCAAGCAGTGTGAGAGCACGCACGAGCGACTTTCTTGCACAGGGATGATATCGGATGCGAATCAGTAATCGCCCGCAGCGCTATCTCGAGAATGCCCCTGGCGATGCACGCACGCCGTGCGGCACGGGTTGTTTGTTAGATCTGATCGATAACTTCGTGGATTGAAAATGCATATTTCTGATTGGTAGTGTTTAAAAAAGCTGAAACATCGTCATATTGCAATCGCCATGTCGCGGGTCATCCATGGACGCACAACATCGTGATCAAGGGCGTAGCTCACGCATCTCCAGACGCTTGCCCTCAGGCTGCAGCTGTCACGAATGCGTACGCGACTATTCCCACCTTATTGTCAAAACGTGCACAATTACGCTCAAAGAAAGACATAACAGAGAGACGTCATCAATCCTCGAGAGGTTTGATGACGTCTCTCTGTTATGTCTTAAGTTTCGCCCTAGTACGCTTGAATATCTTCGAATCGCTCGTCGGATGCACAAATCATGTAGAGAGAAATGTAAACATTCGCTATTACGCTTCCCGTGCCATGAGCGCATGCCAAGACGGGCCGTTTTAGTGCGCCACTTGGCGGGAACCAATCTCGTCAAAATTGTTAGCAAGACACTGAGCGGCCTTGGCTCGAACAAACTTAGTTCTGGATTTTCGGCTCATCATGACAATGTATTTCAAGAGATGGACTGACGGATGTGGCACGAGGGAGCAAACTTACTTTGTTTGTGGCCGTCGCAAACTTCTCTTGGTCCGCACCCTCTATGATCACAGGTCTTTTCTCCAAGAAGAATCGATCGAACGTATCGACATCGGTGTTGTCGACGCGGATTCTATCTATAGCGCATGCTTCATCCAGTAGCAAGTCGTCATGTGCACAAATCTGCCAACCAGCAGTGTCCTCTTGAAAACGGCACTGATGTATGTCCCTAGAGCATTGTACAATGCCAAGAAGAAGGAGACAGACACAGGAACGCAGTTGATCTCCACCCATTAGGCTACTAGAAGAACAATGCCACAAGAAAAGGTCCTTGACCGAACACTGCACTCTCCGCACTTTGCCAAGGATGGTTAAAGCAATACGGTATACAGTCACGTACCAGCTGCAGCATGCGCTGCTATTCAGGTATCGACGCTGAAGTGGAGTGGTGATTTGCATACTGCTCAGCGAAGGAAAAGTGCCTATGCCAAGGCTACGGCATGTCCTATGGTAAATCAAATTCTATTTGAAATTGCAGAAACTCCGCAGATAGCACTACCAGCAGGTTGCGCATTCTACAGGGTGCTGGGCCAACAAGGGGAATACTTGTCAAGTCTAGGGCTTCTTGAAGGGACTGGCCTCGGGAATGCGTTTGTGTTGATCGTTCGAGCACAGCGACCCGAGTCACCACGCCCAAGAACATAAGTATTCGCCGAACGGCTTCACAACGACGCCTGGCGCATAACAGAGTAGAAGAGCAGCCGAGTGGGTCAATGTACCTACCCGCGTGCGGCACTTGCCTGTGCTAGCTGGCCAGAGGTCCGTCATGACGCAGCGTCCGCCCGAACGGGATAATCATAACGGTCACACGTCGCGCCTTGAGACGGAGATGTACTCAGTACACTCGCCAGGTGTGTGTCCGCTTCATTCAAACGGACGAAGCTACATCATGCGTTACGCTGTCTAGGCCGTCGTCTTGCGTCCAGTATCACGATGGTACAGCTGTACGGCAGTGCGCGCACTGCTATTGCTGCACACAACTACACAAAATTTGGCGGCGGCGGCGCAAGCAGCATAGGCTACAAACAAGCCTTCGCTTTTCGAAAACATGCTGCACAACAGGGCGACCAATTTGCTCTCACTGGCAGGGCCTACATAGCATGCACCTATACCATTGTCACGATATAAGATACCCCTCGGCGTGCCAGAATGCCTGCCCCTCTGTCAGAAGCTTCTCCTTAGCATCCAGCACCGGCGCCGCATATGCACTTTGATGCGTCGAAGGGTACCGGACAAAGTCGTCTCGTGCAAGGCACAACGACGCTGCCCGCAAAGCGTGTTATGCCATCTAACGGACGGTAAGCCCCAATGTAAAGAAATGCGTTTGCACCAGTGGAACTGACGACGCATGTTCTGTGCAACCACACTCCGTGCCTCCTGAGGAGACATTTTCAGACGCCCGTTACGGGCGGCCCGTACCGTCCCAGGCTCATGCAAAATAGGAAGCTTGCGACACAAGCAAGCAGGCGCGCTGTGAAGCAAAGTCAGCACATTCTAGTTGGAGATGAGCATCAGCTTGGTGGCAGAGGTTGCAAAGTAAGCCCATGGTGTGGACTCCGAGACCGCCATGCAGTCCTGCTCGTCGTCGAGGTACACAAGCTTCATCTGCAACACATCCAATGTGAGTGTCACTTGCGCAGCTGTCAAGGTGCAGTGATGCCACCAAGCAGTGGGCCCCTGTGTCGATATTCAGGTCAGCGAGGTGCCATATCCCCCTAGTGTGATGTGGTCAATGTGAGTTGCAGTGCACACGCCCTTCATTGACCACCTATCCCAGCATGACAGTCACCCAAAAGGATGAGTGCTGCGACATGTACCTTGCACCCAAGAGGTATAGCAAGATGATGATGTTGTACCCTCCCGGTATAAACCACGCAAGAGAAAACGCATGTGCTTTTCCACCTCTGGATGCCATCATCATTGCTGGCCTCCAAGGACCAGAAAGCAACTCTTACTGAGTGGCCTAGGAATGCAGGTGTGAGCGCAGTTGCGATTGACTCAGAGAATTAGTGTCATCAGCCCTGGCAGCATGACGCCGCCCCTTGGGGTGCAACATGCTCAAAATCGCCAGACATTGTTGGTCACAGTTGCATGCCACAGTCCATGTTGCCTAATATACGGTTATTGTCTTATATGGTGATGCATCCAACCAACACATACCCAAATGCGCCGTTTAGGATATTTCCCTAAGTTGCTAGTTGCCAAGTGATCCCAGGCAGCCTCACACGTATGCACGCCCCACAGTGCTGCCCGCTTGCCAGCGTACGAAACTGCCATCGTGCGGTGGCACGCACGAGAAGCCGCACGTGCAGGAAAGCTCCCCAACCATACCGTAAATGGTCGCACGTGCAATTGCAATCTGTCCCAGTGCTCTGTGTGCATAACAAGTTGTTGCTGGTGACCTATGCTGGGATGGATGGGCTAGTAATTAACAAATTGGTGAAACGCTGTCGCACAAAGAAAACTCAGACGATGAGGTGACGCGGCACGCGACGGAAAGGGAAAGTAACCTCATCCCGGTCGTACGATGGGAAGAGGCGTTGCAGCCCCGTCATCAACGTGTCAGAATCGCTGAAGAGCGCCAAATCCACGCGCTGGCTTGCGTGCTCCCCTTCCACCTCGCACGGCACAACTCGAGCTGCGGCAATGCGCTTGGGGCCCAGGCCCACCGAGATGGGAGGCAGCGTTTGCTGGGGTGGAAATGACGTCGGTGCGGCACAAGCGCCGCCCACATCGGCTGACGGCGTGGACGCCGTATCCTGGATGCAGTCGCGCTTGACTGGCCTGCATGACGGAGCACCAGTCAGGTGTGTTGGTGCCAACGTGATTTTAACAACTAGCCCTACCCATCGTCGCCGCAACTGCGCAGCCGGGTGTTCTGGTGCCCTTCGCAGGCTACACAGGGTAGTCGTTCCCAAACCCGACTAGATTGGCTGCCTGTAGCCTACCGCCGCCACGCACATATTGAGTTATCATCGCCAATATCCTGCTTTGTGGAGGCCTTTGAGCAAGTACGTCTCACAGATCCCGCTGGTCGAAGGAGCCATGTCTACCGGTTGCATACACTGTTGGCTTCCCGCCTTGAAGGACTCATGCCTCCATGCTACATGCAAACTAGGACGCATCTCCTATCACTTTGCACTTATCGTTAGCTTGCTCAAACTTTTCAGACTCCAAACCCCGGCCCATCGGTGTCGTGGAAAGTGCGCCGAGGTGGATGGCTGCGACATCTCGAACTTGTTTTGTGTTCGTGTTCGCAGGAATGCGGGCCCAAAGGTGCGATATAATCTGCACAAGCCCATAGAGACAGTCAAGGCATGCAAACTTATAAAAAGTAAGGAAAGCCATCCTTCTTTTCGTTGACGTCAGCAGCCGCAAGGCACTAATGTGGCCATACCAACCTTTGTGCAGAAGTGGAGGTGCGTGAGTTCGTTCTGCAAGATTTCCCAGACAACGAGGGCGCACGACATGATAGCCGTCAAAATGGCAAATGCAAGCGCAGCACAGCAGTGTGGAATCGTACAGAGCCATGCTGCCTTGTGCCTCGTCCCGTGGGCGCTTCCGGAACTTTCCAGAGGCATCTTTGAGCAGCACCGCATCGTCGCGCACGTCGTCAACAACATCCCCCCCATCAGCGCATGACTCGCACAGACCGCCCGGCACGTCCGTGCCGCCCTCTACTACATCCAAGGGCGCTGCGCCCCGTACCAAAGGCGGCAGGGCAGTGCGCTCACGTGGCGTGGGCGATATGTTTGGCAACGCATGGGCCTTCGCGGCCTTAGGCAGGCTGCCCCCCCGCGAGGGCGGGGCCTCCCCATTGTGCGCACGCTCTTTTGACTGTTGCGAGGCGCGCAAACTCTGCATGTCCTTGAAGCGTTGCTCCTCTGCACGGTCACGTGCCTCGGTGGCGACGGCGACAGCGGATGCATCGGCAGCCTTGGAGCGCTGCTCGCGGCCGTAGCGGGAAAGGAGGCGCTTCTTCAGCGCAAAGATGCCCTGAGCCGTGCCGTCATCGATTCCTACATTTTCATCTGCTGCTACGAGGGCGGCCGCCGCGGCAGCGGCGGCAGCGGCGGCGCGGGACGATGTGGTGCTTAGGAACTGCAAGCAACCACAGGCTGTGAATCTCAACCATACATCCCACAGCAGACGTTTGTGCAACCCCTGCCAGCGACCCTGACGCCTTACAGCACCAAACGATTTGCGTGCGCTCTCTGAAAGGAAAGCAACCGTCTTTGCTGACTTTCTCAAAAAAAAACAGAAAATGTTATCTGCTGCAAGAGAGTGCAAATCCACAGCGGCTGTTTGCAAGCTCCTCAGACAGTGCATGCGCAAAGCCACTGGTGTCGGGTGTATGTCATCGCAAGCACCACATGTCCAAAGCACTCGCAGTTTTTGCGCCCCGTGGAAGCCGAGCATGCGCTTGCGATGCATGCTGATGAGCAGTGCCTGTGTCAACTCGATTAAATGACTGCGCCACGCGAGATGACAGGGCAAGCGCTCATGGAATTGCATGGGCGTGGCACCTTGGCACAGATCAACCGTCCCTCCTGCGGGAGCGTTGCTTGCACGGCTCAAAGCTTGTCTTTCGAGCATGCACGTTTTGCGACAAGCCGTCTCTAGATCTAGACGCAGGGGACAAGACTGCGGGATCTGTACCTTCTCGGCCGCTCTAGTGGGCTTGCGGCCTCGAGTTTTTGATATTTTCACGACTCCCCCTGCACCTCACAGCAGCGATCAGTTCGTTGCAGCCATGCCTCAGCAGCCAAACCCTGAAACCGTGCTCGAGTGCATAAAACTGATGACCGGAAGTGCCGAATTGCCCTTTTGAGCGAGATGCACGGTTGATCCGTCAGTATGAAATTCGCTTTATTTACACTGCCTACAGCAACAGCCGTGCAGATTCTTGTGCGAACAGACATTTCAACGCCCATTTCCAAAGGGAGTCGGACGCACGCATTCCAGAACGACAAGCGGAATGTCTCAGAATGGGAAAGCAAGCGGCAAACGCCACGAGTAATGATAATTACGTTCGTGTGAAACAGTGCTTCTTGGCCTGAGTGATACGCCCTCGCTAGCGAAGGACAGAAATGCCAGACTTCTTGGGTACAGGGAAGCCATGTCTCGTGTTCAAGAATGAAAGAAACGTGCAGGACGCCAAGGTATATGGACAAGAACAAGTAATTCCATTAATGTGTATTGATTGAAGACAGGTTGTGGCACGCCGTTCCCTGCACGTTCTGTGACATGCAGGTTATGTGTACGCATTTGACAGAAGGCAGCGAGCATGCATCCCATGTTGCGAACCAAACAAATGGCATCGAGAAATATTCTTTTGGAAAATCCCGCCCTTGGCAATGTACATGTAGCATGTGGCATGTGCAACAAGCTGTCCACCAGTATCTGTCGCAAAGCTACGGAGCAACGGACGCATTCAATGTTTGGGGCCGAATATCGCACCCGCGATGACTGAAGGATCTTTTGGAATCATCTCAGCCACAGGGGGGCGTGGGTGTGTGCGATTACGCCACGGACGAACGATTTCTTGCTTATGTGGTCTCACCAGGTGCGAATCACACGTTCCGCATGTGACGCAGTGGCACCCAAATGCCACAAGTTACAGCTTGCACATCATCTGGTGGCAGGTTACAGTAATTGCAGTTTTCCGGTGCGAGCAGGCAGGCTCGCACATGGTCGAGCAGGGAAAGTACCACGTCAAATGCGACAATGGAAGCAAACCGGATGCAGCAGATAACAACATGCATCAAATATCACAGGAAAAGAAAAATGACACCTGCACGCGCATCGATCATGGTGCAATTGCCAAACTTGCGCCATCCATGTGCCCAATCGCACTGCCGATTGCAAGAACTCTCGTCCCCCCCGGTTCCGGCACGCGCGAAAGCCCTGCCATTTCAGCTTCCATACCTCGCACGACGTACGTACAGGAGCAGAGGGCATCCATCAACATCTGTCCTCAGCGCAGTTTCGTCACTGTCACCCAATCACGCAGAGTTCACCAGCAGATTGTCGATCCTCGGCAATGAAGTTGGTGGCCAATCCAAGCATCTTGTGCACATGGCGACAGCCGGCAGCCACACGGCATAGCCTTCCAAGCGTTTGCCGTGATAGCGGTCATGCAAGACCACTGTCAACGTCACTGACACTGCCAGCGCTCGTTCAAAATACATAAGCGTCGCTGGTCATGCATACGGACGGCATGGTGTGCGCTGAGGCAGCCACGAAGCTGGACGCACATTCTGGTCGTCAGCTGCGCCGACGGCCTCTAGAACATGCCCGTATGGTAGCAGCAACATGTTCCGCTGAACTTCGTCGTTCGTCACCCGGGTATTGGTGCAACGCTACCGATGACCTTATTGAGTACGTACGAATCGAAGTACATGAAGGAATCCGCACTCCAGCCAATCTGGCATGCACGCGCTGCCATTGCTGAGGCCTAGCCGACCTGTTGCATGTCATTGACATCGCTCATCATTGCAGACCAACATCATGCTTTAGTTGTGGATGTCCCAGGTGCCAGGGCATGAGGTGGGTACGTCTGATTTTAGCAGCAGGTATCTGTGCAGAGCGAGTTGGTAACTGCGTACAACCATCGTATCTTCCTTTCATTGCAACGATCTGGTTGCATGGCGTGTCGGTTTCATTGCGTCTGCATCTGCTCTTCCGCTGACCTTGCTATGAGTTTGCGTCGCCTGGCTTGAAGTTTTCAACTTCTGCCCACCGTAATTTGATTATTATGAAAGCTTTGGGTGTTCGGAGAATCTTTGCGGCGCTGCTGGTTGCTCTTTGCTGCCACAGTATTTACAGTACCAAAACCCTGACTCGAAAAGTACTCTCCGACGAACTATTGCCAGGCAAGTTCTTCCCATGCGACGTGACCTATGTATGGTTTCCTTCAATTGTCAATATTTGAATGCTGCCCTCAAATGCATTTCAACGTTCGCGACAAGTTGCCCGACGCTTACGCTCGGCGCTGAGAAACAGCACCATGGTATCCAGTTGGATTCAAGAGCTTGTATTTCAACCAAGAGCATCGCAATCTATTTGGTTGGTAACGTTTGGATGCTTTCTATCATGCAACGCCGCCGGTACCATTGTGCATTGACAGTATATGGGGGCTGTTGAGACTCCAAGTTTACGCTGACAGTGCATGCGCATAAGAAATGTTTCGAGGCTGTATTTAGGTGTGGAGAAAACGTTCACAGAGCAAAATGCTTCCGTCTGTTGGCCAGGTTTGGCTTTTCGGGCCATGGTTGAAGCTTGTTCTTGGAGCATGTTGGTCAACTGTTCAGATGCACGGATGCCGGCACGGTGTCTGTGGTAAGCTATGATACTGAGCTGTCTTCATTTATCATCGATCCTATATCTCTTTGTGGCAAGGCTGTGAAGCTGTCCGTCATGAGTGTCAAAGCAAATTCTGTCAAAGAATGGGACGTTGCATGCCCATCATCCACGTAGATTGCATCGTCTTCAACCACATCTCCACACATAGGAGCTGCCATGCTTGTTGAGATGCAGCTCCAAAACTCGTCCAGCGTTGTAACATCGCATAACGTTGCTGACAGTCCCTGCAAATGACACAGTACAAGTGCCAATTCGATGGCTGTCGTACCAATGCACTGAAAAGTGCTGTAGCACCAAGACTCAAGACCATGCCTGTCTGTCCTTGGAACATTTGGCGTATCCTGCTTGAAGTCATGTGCCTACGGGGCGACGTTTCACCCAAAGCGTCTGCGTCCAGGGTGGCTTGGGGAGGTGAAGCGTGCCAAGTCGCAGCGGTTTGAGGCCGTCAGTGTCGGCACTGCGGATGCCCACGGCCCCAACGAACGGTGGATGGAGGTGCTCTCGTGGCCCGACCGCATCTTCCTCGTCCACAACTTCCTCACCTCCGGTACGCCCTTGCTCGCCATCATCAACATATACGATAGGGCACGTACACTAGGGTCTGTGGAGCTGAGCCCCAACAAACCCCCATGGCACCCACTATATGGTTGACCAAAATGGCATCCATGCCGGTTGAACGCACGCTGCTCCTTGCTAGGCAGCAGAGATTGCTAAAGATGCGATCTTGCGCACTTCAGTCATCAGCAGCTGGAAGCAACACCGGCCTGTTAGCACCATACGGTGATGTGCGTGCTCCGCAGCAGAGCACAGGGCGTATATTGGGGGTACCTACATCCTATCCCCTGCGGCTGGGTGTACTGCGGCCTCTAGGATCGGTACACTCTCCTAACTCAATTTGCATCGAGTCCAGAGGTTGCCGCCACAATGCGCAATTTCAACCCTGGAACTCAGCATTCTGCATTTGAAATGTCAGACAACAGAGAAGGCTTGCTGCTTTGGGCAGGTCAGGTGGTTTCTGAAGGCTGGGTAAGCCTCTCTGCCCTTTTTTGGGCACTACCGCGTGACTGTCATATAACACCGCAACAAGTTCCAGTGCAGCGTGGTTCTGTCGGAAAGTCGCAGTCAGAGACTTAGCCCTCACAGCAGCTCCCCTGAAGCCCCCACTCACACGCCTTCCTCATGCGAGTATCCATGGACCTGCAGATGAGTGCGACTGGTTCGTGGAGCATGCCAAGCCGCGGATGTCGCGCTCCAGTGTGGTGGACACCAAGACCGGAGGGGGGGAGATCAGCAACATCCGAACGTCTTCTGGAATGTTTTTTGGTCGGGGCGAGTCACCAGTGATCAAGGAGGTGGAGGAGCGCATCGCTCAGTGGACCATGGTGGACGTCGGCCAGGGCGAGGGCTTCCAAGTGCTGGACTACAAGGTGCGCTCGGGACTGCGCTTCTGGCCCTCACGCTCATCTGTCCATGCGCCTCGCAACCGTTTTCCGTTGGTACCTTTCACACCCGCTTGTGCTCCAGGCAAGGGGCGGGGGGTGGTGAGTTCGTGCTAAGTGGGTAGTTGGCCGCGGTGGTAGGGGATGGTCCTTTGCTGATGCTGCTGGGAGTGCCGTAGATCATGAGAAGCTGACAGCAAGTTCACTCGGCAGGTGCGAATATGTTTGCGTGATGAGCGATGCTTGCCTCAGGCGATGGCAATGGTAGCACTGATTTGCAATAGCTCTTGAGTTGGCAATGCCCATGCGGATGCGGTAGTGTTGGACTAAGATATACCACGGTCATCTTGGGTGGCGCGATCATCTGGCTACGGGTCGTGCTCACTCTCACTCGGGTGTTTCCTGAGCTGCCGCACATAACGGTTGAACCTCAGAACCGTGACTCGCAGAAGCTGACTGCCTCGAAGTCATACATGCAAGCAAACCTGTGTGCCTCAAGAACTGTGCCAACGCGGCAGCCCTTCTGTGCAGAACATGCAGAAATACGACCCGCACTTTGACTACTTCTTCCACGAGGGCGGCACCGACAACGGCGGCAACCGCATCATGACGGTGCTCATGTATCTCACAGACGTTGAGGAGGGCGGAGAAACGGTGTTCCCTAACGTCAAGGTGCCTCCCGGACAGACGTCCAAGGACTTCAGCCCCTGCGCCATGAAGGGCCTTGCGGTCAAGCCACGGAAGGGCGATGCCGCCATCTTCTGGTCGCTCACTACCACAGGCGAGCTGAACAAGGGCTCGCTGCACGGGAGCTGCCCGGTGCTGAAAGGTGCGGCGGACATAACGCGTTTCTGAAATGCCATCGGCCGCTTGGGCGCTGGAGCGATTGCTCTCCGCTGATGGTATTCGTCTGCTTTCAATTCTATTGAATGGATGTCAGACACTTGCAACTTGGATGTCTGAGAGTCCTTGCACTTGCAACTTGGGGGTTGTCGCTACTGTGGGAGCCTCACAAAGCGGGTGTTGGATGCGACGTAGCACGCATGTTGTGCATGCACGGTGCACGATGAGGCAAATCAGCGTGCTGCCTGCGTGCAATGGCAATACGTTGGCGTGCTGATGTCGGGCTTGTGCAGGCGAGAAGTTCTCCGCCACGAAGTGGGTCCATGTTGCTCACTATGCCATGGGCTTTGAGCGCTCCAAGAACGTCCATCACCAAGTGTTCGTCCCTCCACCCCCTCCTGCCCCGGAGGGCTGCTACGACGATTACAAGCATGAGTGCATTGGCTGGGCACAGTCGGGCGAGTGTAACGCCAATCCCAATTTCATGGTTGGAAACCAACGGAGCCCTGGCAACTGCCTCCTGTCATGCAACCGCTGTGACCTTATGATGTTCAAGTCCCCGCCTGCAACCCATACGTAGCTTGCATTTTCGTAGCTGGCAGTTTTCGTCTATAGCACCATGGATAGCTCCTTCATCGGCTTTTCAGTGCGATATATGCTTGTATCCTGTCAGCATGCCTGCCAATGTTCATGAACGACGGAGAACTGTGCACATTGGCGCTTTTCAAAACCAGGTCCGAACATGGGCGGATGGTCCATTTGGGTAGCAGAGTGTGCAGTGGGTTTGCCGCCGCGTCACGCACCTGTAGCCACATGCCGTGTAAGCGCACGCACGCGCTGCAAGTCCAAATTGCAACGGTTACAGGTGGGAGAAACTCATTCGACGTAGAACTTAAGAAGAATTTCGGCACATCTGGTCACACGGCTTGCAGTTGGTGTCTCCTCAGCGACCATCCGCACATGCGGGAAAGCAGTCTGAAGACCCATGGCTGCTTCGAGACCTCTGCTTTGACATACTCTAGCATGACAACTTGCACAGCCTGAAGTCATGCGGTATCCGCAAACAGTGTCCATTGCACACTCCGAGCCTTGGATGCCCAAGAAATAGCGTAGGATACCCATGTGCACACCAGGACTCCCTGCCAGGGCGATGACTGACCTGTTCGATGGCCTGGTACCCCTTACATCTCATATGTGCACACAAAAACATATTTCTCCCCACTATGTATGAATTGTGTACAAGATTTTGCACCATAAGATGTTCGCGCACAAATAAGGACGGTCTGAGGCCTCCTCCTCCGACCCAGGCATTACCTCAAGCGTGTGTTCCTTGAGTACCATCGAAATTGGATTGCGAACATAATCCGTGTACTCAACCATTGTCTGCACGAAGGTGTGTCTCCTTTTACAAATACTACGAGGAGATAAAGCATGCGTGCAAAGCATGCGTGTCATGATGCCCTTGGGGCACAGGATTGCCTGATCGCTCATTCCGCTTTCATCGAGTTGCGCCTTGCCCGTGTACTGACATAATACTGAGAATCCTGCACGTTCATCTGCTGAGTTCAAATGCCTCTTCACTCATTCGAGACCGCATTCGTATGTACAAGTACAAGCGGTGCGGTAGGGCAGGGCAGCAAGAGGCCTGAGCGCCTTGTGGGCCACTGGTTGGTGGTACGGCCTATGTGGTATGGCACACTGGATGCTATGCACTCCCTGCTACACCTTGATGCATTCGCTTTACATTGCCCTGTGTGAAACTGGTAGATTGCGACATTTTCGTGTCGTGCATCTCAGCCGACATACGAGCTTGTGTTTGTGCAGACCTCACCATGAACACCCTTGGAATTCTCAGGAAAGGATTTACTCCTAGCCTCACGCTGCTTTTATTGTTGCTGCTGCCGTGGGAGACACTGCAATGCTGCCCTCCTGCAAGCTTTCGGAAGTCAGACTTCAAAAAGGCTGACTTCCAGACAGACTTCTCTCTCTGTCTGCTTTGGGGTCGTCGCCAGCAAGGGAGTGGGAGGCAACAAAGCACTGGCGCTGCAGATGAAGGTAAAATGCCCACTCTGTTGTTGACACTCAGCTCACTACGCTTCACATGTTGGGTTTGGGCAAGGGTCTAGCCTCCCTCCCCCTTTCAGATGAAATTCGGTAGCCTTCCAGGCAGTCCTACGCTTGTTTGAGCTTGCCGGCTTCTTACAATGTGACCCGCATGCAGAACAAATTAAGAAAAGCAGCAGGTTGTGGAATTCAGTTTCAGGTTGTGGTTCCCCTGTCAGCGATCTTGCTCCAAGGCCTGCCACACTGGTTGAGGGGTCAACAGCCTGTCACTGCTCGATACACCTGCACAGGTGATCACCCTGGGTTGACACTTTGCACTACGCCTGCATTCCCAAATATCTCAACAGAATTGCGGGCGAGTGCTTACACAAAGAGCCCAGAAGCTCGGTGCCCATGAGAAGCCTTATATCATACGCGGACAGGTGATCACCACGGCCCGGACATATCACCTTCCAGCTGAGCCGTCACGTTATGTCGTCTCATTTCACTTGCAAGCGCATGGACAGCTGAAGTTGCTGCATGCAGTCTGTACAGATTGTTACGACCCCCAAAGAAGAGACGCTCCAAAGAAGATACTCCAAACGGTGTCCCTTACTGCCATGATGGCTGCTGTCCCATTGCAACGCACCTGATCTTCCTTGCATCAGCCCGAGTGTCTCAATCCACTTACCATGGAGGAATGTCAGCCATTCCTGATTGTTCGCTAGCTGCCAGTATCTCTCTAGCTCTCACCAAGTGGGATCCCATCAATGTAAGGTTGCCTCGCCGAACGATTGTTGCTCAACATCAACCGCACAGACTGCCCCTGATCCTAACCGCTTGGCGGACTCATATGCATTTTGTTGTGCACGAAGGCACCCGCGGAAGTACGTTTCTGGCTCGGATGGATAGCTCAATCCTGGTAGCTTGTCATACGTTCCCCCTCAGATGAAATGGTTCCGTTCAAGAGCATCAATTGACAGACAACGACAGTATTGGCTTGCGGCAACTGAAAGGCCAGCGTCGACTACCGGTCAGACAGCCATGGCCAATCCCTCGCGTAATTGGCTGGGTCGAGTACACTGATTTGGACAAAAATCATGACCATCCAATGCAGCTTGCTCTCTGGCACGAGGGCATTGTGCCATGCCACAATCGAACGTCTGTTCGCACTGAGGACTTGCTAGGCATGCATTCTCGATATGGGTTTGATATTCATGGGTGCATGAACTTGCATAGCCCCTCATTGGTACATTCAAGACAGGACAGTCCGATCAAAGCGCATTGTTCAGAGTATGTAGCCCAAAAGGCAGGAGCCTCGGATTTTCAAGCGATAGCTCATACCTTGGTGCATAGCCAAGAATCGCATTGCAGCACCTTTCTGCATTCAACATTCACAAGCCATCGTGTTTTGAGTTGCACGGTGTGACAAGAGGCTGGTTGTTGTGATGTTGTGGTCCACTGCAGGCGACCACCAGGGAGCCAACGTGCTGGGGCGCCCCAATTACTGCGTCGGCTTCAACAGTGGCAAGCCTCCCGCCAGCACTTGCCACATCACGGTTACGCCAGCTCACGTCTCAGGTGCCTACTTTTCAGGCACCATCATCCGGCAGTACAACTTCGATAGCGGCCTTGTGAATGTCCTTGGTGAGTCTTGCATCTCCTGTTATGCATTTTGCACAGCCACCGATTGTACTGGAGGGGGGTGCTGAAAAATCATCCAAAGCAGTCAATACCTCCAGAACACGCGTCAGCAGCCCTTGGGCATTCATTGAAATGCTGCTGCGTGTGGCCGTCCTCGGCGGTGTTATGGCACTCCATTCGTCTGAGAGGCAGCAAGAGGCTTCTCTCGTTTTCCTTGCACACCTGACAGCTATTATTCAGGTTGCGCATGTTGACAGAAGACACGAACACCTGTCCTCATGATGCCAGGGCCCGCCGCAATCCATCTTTGTACATGTTCGCACAAGTCCGCGGACAGCCGCAAAGTGGATGTGGTCGCAACGACATGGCCCAGTCAGAGTGCTAGCAATGCTGACATATACGCAGTGCTGCTCGCTTACTGCCTGCGAGCCTGCACACTCACCGCACGGCACCTGCAGGCGGCACTTTCCACAACTTGAAAGCCGCAGACCCCCCAGCAAGAGCTGGACGGTGTTCATCAACCCAGCTGGCAAAAGCACCCACAAGGGCGTCAAGATCGGCAGTATCGTCATCGGCTGCAGCAGTGTGGCGACCAAGAACCTCAAGGATTTTACGGAGTGCATCGAAAAGAAGAATCGCGACACGATTCGCCTGCGGGGGGTGTTAGCCATCCCCTCGGTTGGTAAAGTATGGAACGGCGTGCTGAGAAAGAACTATTGGGTGGCTACTTTTGACTGCAATGTCAGTGGCTGGGTGTGGTGCAAGCGGGGCACCTGGGGCGGCCGGGATCTGACAGTCTTTGTGCTTCCTCCCCTCCCGACATGCCCGCTTGACAGCAATTCACGGGCATGCAGTTGCTGGGGCAAATGCTGAATGATTTGCAGCCTGGTACGCTGCAGTGTGTATCCCAACATCCGAGGTCCTTCTTTGTTTGGATCAGTTCATTCACACTGCACAATCTCAAAAAATTCTTAAGCTTGCTGTCACACTGGCTATGCCTTCCAGGCCATCCAGCAGTGACTTGCCTGTTCGTTGCCATTCTTATCTCTGTTTTTCCTCGTGAAATCTCTGTCCTCTCTTCATAAGATGATCTGGGACCGAACATTTTTTGTGCTCTGAGGCAAGCGTGCCGGTGCTTTCACAAGGTCAGCTCACAGGTCAGGTCAGGTCAGGTCAGGTCATAGACCTGTCCATATGGCCTGAGAAGGCCCAGCACCCTATGAGACTTTGAATCCAAATGCTTCAAGGATAGTGTTATGTTGCTTCCATCGAAGGGCGAGGTTGAAGCTCAAGCAAGCAGTCACTTGCTTGTGACAACCATTGCCAAGGTTGTCAGCTTTGCACAGCCTAATGATCAGGGGTGTTGCTAATGGGGCGAAGTGTTAGGTGCAACAAGAGCTGTCTCTCAAGAATATTTATGGCATGCGACATTCTTGTGTCATAATATGCAGGTGGTACGTGGTATTACATCACCAGTTGCGTAGAAGCTGCGTATGTGGTTGGCGGGCTTGCGCACTCGGGGTGCATCTGCTGCTCCCATCCCAGCAACACAACGAGAAAGAGGAACATGACCATTGAATCAGGCAACAAGAAACAGAAAAATCTGTGCTTTCCTTTTGTTTCTATGCTTGAAAATCTCTGGGAACGACGAGTCCATTATTCTGCCAACTTTTGTGCACAACAGAGCTGTGCACAGACGCTCATGTGCGCGCACACTCGGCACGCTTGGCACACTCCAAGCATTTTGTGCACATCAAGCAGGTGGCACAAAAGAACACATGCTTTTCGATTTTTGACTCGGTCGATTGCAATGGGTGTTACCAGGCATCCAAAGGTCGCCAGTCGAAGGGATCAGTATACTTGCTGGCACAAGTCCATTGGGGGGCATGTGGACACCTGAACTGCAAGGTTTGGCAAGTGATATGGAGTAACACCCCTGCACGGCACAAGGAATATGTGCCTACTCACAAACTTAGCCCGTTATCTACTCATGGCAGGAACCAAAAAAGCCTGGGCCATATGCCAAGTGCACGTACCAAACCAAGCTCCATCGGTGATCACGGGAATAATATCAATTTATGTAACGCTTTTGCACGCGTAGAAGACGGATGTAGGCCAGGACAAAGTGGAAGATTGCGCTTGCGGTTGCGCGTTTAGCGTGTTAGGTCAAGCCGATTACCAGTAAATAACGCAAAACTTCAACGACACGGTCTAAACGAAGTTAGATAAGAAACTTGACATCAATCATGGTTTCAAATTGACCGCAAGCTGGCTCTCATTCCTCAAGACGAGATATTGTGGACAGAGTGCATCGACACCTAGAGGCACCGTGGATGTATCTCGTGATAACACGGCGAACATCCGAAAATGAGCATGCATGTGCGCAACTATACATGCACGTAAATGCGCTCGTGCACGTTATTCTGATGTCCCTCCTAATTGCAGTCGGTTGAGTTCAGGTGCCTGTAACACAGTCTGTGTGCAAACGACGCCCTCATTGTACATCATTATGTCGAGATACCAGATTCCCAAGCAGTCCTTGCAATTTCTAATGTGCATGTGGATGCGGTAGTCTTGTAAAAATACAGATCATCGTGCGAGCTTGCAGTGCTTCATCGCCAGTTTGAGAAAGTGGCGTGCAAGTGACGTCTTGGGAGCCAGGGACAACCGCGCTATTGTGTTCAGACACTCAGAACATATCACTTATACTCCTGGTGTCTTCCTGCACCTGCTTGGAAATTACCCTGTAGCCCTCGTCGAGCCGTTTGAGTGGCTAAGCCACTCTTCTGGAGGTCATGAGCATGCCTGTGGGGGCACTTGAAGACAACCGGGCGTGGGAAGAACACTGCCTGCCATTCCATAACACCTGCTTTCCCCTACGTCGTCGCTCCCGCACGCAAAAGCTACAGGACTGCGTGTCAAACGCTTTTCGTGGGCAACCTGCTTATTCCTTGAACTTACCCAGAGTCTATGTCTGCGTTGCCTGATGTAGCAGCTTTGAAGACGCGCCTGTGTTTGCTTTCTGCCCTCGTAATGGAGACATTTTGACTGGTAAATCTGATGCTTTTTTTGGGATTTGCTTGAGCGGCACTTGCCCTGTCCCCGAGGGTATCTCTGGGCATGAGGCCGAAGCTCCTTGGGTACGTCCCCCTCGTCAAGGCGGAGGCATGTCACGGTAACTGATTGGTTTATTTATTTGTCAATTTATTGACCTCGCTAGAACAACCGGTAGATATTCCAGGAGCTCCAGGTCTTTCTCTCAGAGGAATATGTTGGACAACTGGCATGCCTCCTACGCACACCAGATATGGTGCCTGCTCCATGGTGGGCTTCAGGGGTTGAAGGCTGGTGCGAGGTGTGCGACTCAGCTTCCAGGTCACAGCGCCTTCCGTGTCACTGGGATCTCACCTTTGGGCAATTCCTCACACAATATGGGTGCTGTGCATCCCACCTTCATGTGCGCAGCCACGACCAAAGAGGCGTGGGGTGTCAAGGTGCGCAAAGGGCATTGTTGCATTAGGGGCGGCAAAGCTGTAGGGTCACACTTCTGGCAGCCCTGCCACCCAGAGCAATATTGATTTAATCAGCACAGCTGCAGGTCATGCAAGTGCCCTTGTGGCATGGTCTGGAAGTAGCGCTGGCAATCTAACCCAGGTTGCCACCGACTGTGCCATGAATGATGCCAACATTCTCATCAAGGCAGGCAACAATCTTGTTTGAGTACTCAGTGCAGGCTTGGTGGCGATGACTCTGAGATCTGATGGCACAGATAGGGTGGCATGGTAGCGCGATGTCTGCGTTGTTATTCCTGACCTTCCAGGGCATCTACACCTATGTACTGGGGATGCCACTGCACATGGTGACCCAAAGCAGGATCTTGCAAGGGTGAGGCAGGGGAGCTCGGTCCAGGCAGCGGCGTATGGCTCATCATCGTTGGCTCGTGCCATGCTTGTTGGCTGTGCCAACGCTCTTGGAGACGCCGGAGGCATTATTAGCGTGGCAACACATGCAGGAAATGACAGGAACCGGGACGCAGAGGGCTCAGCAAGTGCTCCTGTCCGTTGCACTGGAGTTGAGAAAGGGCTTGATCAATCTCATGAATGGAGTCAGTGATCTTGAACTTGCCATGACAGTGTTCATCGGATCAGCCGGCACTGCAACCTCAAGGCTTGCGGCACGTGAAGCGGCAGAGGGACTGAATGGCTTGGGAACAATGCAGTGGCAGTCAAGGGGGGCACGAGGGGTTGGAAGAGGGGGGCGTCCTGGTGGTCCACAGCCAGACTTTGCAGGCACACAAGCTCACCCACACAAGAATTGTGTGGGCTCTTTTCACTAGCAGATGGATGCTTTGCTGTTGCCAAGGACGGCTGATACGATGACTACATGCACACACTGTGCTGGGCAGTGTCACACCAAACTCACTTTCAGGGTCAGAGACCAAAGGAGTCTCTCCGTCTGCCTCCTGTCTCGCAATAGCTGTGACCTCATCATGCTCTGCGCCAGCAAGTTAATCAAGGGTGGCTTGAAGGCATTTTTCTGGGGGGGCAATGTGGACAGGATTGACATTTAGCTTAGCTTAGCCGGATGCTCCCAACCACACGTTGCAAGACATACGAAATTATCATCGAGCCGAGCTTGGGCCTGAAAGTTCCCTTTCCGGGCATTCCGTGCAGCGGGTTCGAGTTCATGTGCATGAGGTGCACACCTGCGTGATGTGCACACCTGTAGCCACGTCTCCAGAGGGCAAGTCGCACTCCACGACTTTTGCGTGACCACCAGAGACGTACACAGTCGCGCAAGTGCAGTCTCGAGGCCTCAGCTTCGTTTGGTTCTAATCGACGTCTGATATCTCCATGAAATTTCGTATATGTGGTGTCCGCAGGCAGTTTCCGGGGCACACTTCGTGACTTGGTTGCCCAAGAAATGGCTTCGCATGTACTCATGTGCACATGCTGTCTCACTGCAGCGACTGGCCTGCTTAACGGCATCATATGTGTGTACAGTGGATTTGGCGCTTCACTTATTGTGCCCACGCTTATAACCTCAATGACGTCCGCGAACGAGTAATAGCCGTTTTCAATGTCTACCGCCTCGTGCTTGACTTGGAGCACCGTCGTCCTCGCATATCGAAAGAAAACAATTGAAACTCTGTCTCATTATCTGCCCGGCTACACTCTGCACGGGTTGTTCCCTGGTGCGTTTGCGTGCCACAATGCGCCTTGGCAATGAATTGCACGGTTGCTGATCCCGCGTCAATATTCTGATGGAATTGCGGATTGCCCGTAAGGCCACGTTTACTTCCTGCTGATATCCTGTTGATAGCATGTCATGCTCTTCATCCATTCATGAGATCGCCAGTCAAGGCAGTTGTGCGAGCGTTGCGTTCAGGTTGGTTAATGAACGCCTGCTTCTGGGAACGCTCAAACGTTCAGGAGCCCAGATTACAGCTATTTCTGCTTGCGTGACCTTCCTCGAATTTTGATGCGTGAATTTGTGCTGCCACATGCATGGGTACCCATGCACTGCATTCTTTCAGCAATAAATTTAGGTTTGGCAACTGGGTGTACGAGAGAGTTTTGTGGCCACAGGTAAGTGGCCTCGTCTATGGTTTATGTCCCTCTGGATGCCGTTAATAAGCGGATGTATCTTTATGCATCCGTTCATACATGATTTGTGGCACTGGAGGGTTCTTCCAGTGCAGTGCTGTTCAGTCAAGCATGGGAGCTCATGTGATGCATTTGAGCCGACGTCCGAGCTCGTTTCTCCGGCGGGTCTTGACGCTGAGTGTGGCTCCCTGCAGCTCTCACCATGAAATCCTTTGGATTACCCTCAAATGGGTTCACTCGCAGCCTGACATTCTTCATGTTGCTGCTGCTGCCGTTGGCGACACTACATGCGATCCTCCTTCGGGTTTTTGGAGCACAAACTTCAAAAGCATCTGTATAGGGGATAGAAGAAAAGAGAGAGGGAGGCAATAAAGCGCTGGCATTGCAGATGAAGGTGAGACACACATGGTGTTGACACTCCACGTGCAGATGCAACCACCTTGCTCGTTGCACGTATGCTGGGCATGTGTGATACGCTCCAGAATGATCCACAACACGGCAAGGGAAGCTGCTCAAGTAAGCGTAGGTCGGCAACACGCACTTGAGGGGCGCACACCTGGTCCAGCACAGGCGTACTCGGTGTTCCTTTAGACAGCAGAATCGCCAATCCATTTGTAAGAGCACGATATCCGTTAGTAGTCCGTGTATCATCGCTGGACGACCTACTCCTTGGAATCACTTAGCAAGTCTTCCAGTTTCTTCAGGCTCTGTGATCTGTTTCCATTTCATGTGCATCAATGCATGTTACCGTGGCCCCAATTTGTGCCACAGAATGGAGACTGGTAGCTCTCGGGAAAGGGCAACGGCACAGAGATACGTCACTGTCATGTGTGAATCCTGTAGGGATTAGCTAACAGAAATAGCGCATTAGTCAGGTGATGGCTAGGCCTTATAATCGTGCCAGGCCGTGCATGATTGTAAGGGCATTCAAGACCGTGCACATGACCGTGTACGTAATCTGGCGGGTAGGTCTAAGATTCGGTGGTACGGTCCCCGAGCACATGAGGATGCCCAAAGATGTCTCAAGGGGGTCCATGTCCTGATCGAATATATGCGTCGATGCATGCCAGCATCGAGGACTTCTTACGATCAATCTAGCTTGAGCATTTCAGACCCGCCTAATTGGTGCCTGGTAGGTGCGCCTTGTTAGTCGTGACTGACGGTTATCGGGTAGTAATTGTCTTGTAATTAGATCCATCAATACCCTGTGTTTTTACACAACAGTCACCCAGATATGCATTGCCACATACCGGCTAGAGCAAGCAGCGCCAACCACCATGAAGCCATGCATCGGCTGTGATCATCCCTACGGTTGTTCGGTCTCTTCTCTCGTCTTTTACGCTTGACTCACGTCGCTGCAGCTGTCTGAAACGTGTTGTACATGCAGAGCGCACTGACCGAGGCAGAAGGTTGTGGCACCCAATTTGAGGTCGTGGTCTGGGTGCGTTCCCCTGTCAGCACTGTTGCTTGCTCCAGGGCCTGCCACACAGATCATTGAGCCAAGACCCGGTGCCGCTTGCTATTCATCCGGACTGGTGAAGCTGTAGAACCACACCTCAGTTCCAGGCAAGCCATGTGTTTTGGTCTAAAAGGGGCATGCAGGCGAAGATGAGTTGCTCCATGCATATAAAAATGGGGTTGTTAACCTAGCAAGTGTATAGGAACCCTTGAATCGTGATCACCCATCCCAGTTTTGCTCAGCAAGCAATCCTGATGCACCTCGACCTAAACATTTCCCAGCATTGGGCCGCGTGTATAAAGCCTGCTTGTGGATGCTTGTGAACATTCCTGATAGCTACATACCTCTCCCACTGCCATCTTGTGTTGTCATCCCAAGGGATTGTTGCTGTACAGCCGCTGCACAGATTGTTTCTCGAACTGATCTGATCCAAATTTCAGAACTCAGGCGACTCATGCGCAAACTGCCATGCAGGAAGGCACTCGTGGAAGTACGCCTTTCGGTCCGGACGGAGATCTGAGCTCTTCACGAACGATATTGTAGCTTGTCAGGTTGTCCCTCACATGACACGGGTCCGTCTAAGAGTATTGCAAGTCAACTCACCTGGAAACACGACAGTTTATGTCCGGTATTGACGGTCGAGACAGCCGTCGCTGCTGTCAAGCATAAATGGAGGAACCAAGACGCTGACTTGACTCCTCCATGCAAAGCCCCATACATTGGCATGTTTATCATGTCTGACCGGGGTTCTGGAGAGAGGTTGTGATGATGATGTATCTTTTTACAACAGTTGTGGTCCCAGGAATCCCAACTTCCCGCACTGCCGCCCCCGTCCTTCAAGTAAACTTTGACTGATTTGGTGGAAGCGAGCCAGTGATATTACTTTGCAGCTCAATGGTGCACTCACAATCAGGCATGTCGTCCTCACAAATGCTACAGTATGTAGCACAAATGGCAGGCCCCTCGGATGTCAGACGCAAAGTACATTCATGACTCATTGCACGACACTAGCCAAACGATACAGTTGTGCTGACACAAAAAAATAGATCTTGTTTTTGACGTGCTGATTGCAGTGGCTATCCTCCAGGTGACCACCAAGGAGCCAACGTGTTGTCGCCACCCAATTACTGCGACGGTTTCAACAGCAGCAAGCCTCCTGCTGACACATGCCACATCACAGGTACGTCAGCCTCACGTCTTGACTTTCGGAACCTTCATTCGGAACTGCTACCCACCTATGGTCAAGTGGTACCTTCGATTCGAGGGGCCATGCAATCGAATCTTGGTTCGACGCAAGCAGTTTTCCTGTCTGCCCAAGACGCTGATGGTTAGAGAAGTTGCTCTTGAAGCAAATTCCGCCGTTGATTACGTCTGCCAACATTTGGCGGTGTCCAAAAGAAACTGTACCTGCTAATTCATAGTGGAAATCGCCCTGTACTTTGTCTTTGTGGACATCTCGCCCAATGTTTGGCAGCGAGGAATGCATGCACAACCATACAACTGTCCTGGAGGACGGCCCTGAAAGCGTTTTCATTACCCCTGGAACAAGCATATTCCAGACCGCAAGTCGACGGGTTTCATTTATCTCGAGGCATCTGCCAAGGAGCGTCGGCGGGCTGCATTTTACTCTCCATACACGCCTGACCACGCTCATTCAAGAGGAGCCCTTGACAGACAAGAAGATGTGCACTGCCAAAAGACACGATACAGACAAACTCTGCCGTCCTACGTCCAGGATGCATCCGGCCTGCATCCTGGTTTGAACATGCTCAGCTTCAACAGGTCGCACAAACCTGCATGCAGCACACTAGTGGTGACAGCGACATGTTGTACTCTCAGAGTGGTCCTCATGTCCACCGTGGGCGCCTTGATCTGGCATAGCACTGCCAGCAGTGCAGCATCCAAATCCAAATTCTCATGCACGCAGAGTTGTGTGAATGCTGAAACCTCTGCACTTCACCTGCAGGCGGCACTTTCCACAACTTCAAGACCGCAGACCCCCCCAGCAAGAGCTGGATGGTGATCATCAACCCCGCAGGCAAGGACACGCACAAGGGCGTCGACATCAGCGGCATTGTCGACGGCTGCGGCAACTCGGCCGACGGACTCCTCATTGATTACACTTCATGCATCAACAAGCACGAGCGCAGCACGATCCGCCTGCGGGGGGTGCTGGCCATCCCTACAGTTGGTAAGTAATGGAACGGCGCGCTGAGAAAGAACTGCAGGGCGGCTACTTTTTACTG
This sequence comes from Nuphar pumila, assembly GCF_984573655.1. NCBI lineage: Eukaryota > Viridiplantae > Streptophyta > Magnoliopsida > Nymphaeales > Nymphaeaceae > Nuphar > Nuphar pumila. The sequence goes on along the minus strand of NW_028323356.1, from coordinate 29,959 downwards.
CAATGCCAGCGGCCGGGTGTGGTGCAAGTCGGGGTCCTGGAGTGGCCAGGATTTGACGGTGTTTGTGCTGCCTCCCCTCCCGACGTGCCCGCTCAACAGCAACTCAGGCGCATGCAATTTCTGGGGCAAATGCTGATATCTTTACATCCTGATAGCACTCAGGTTGCAGGTTGCAGTGTCGTCTCTAGCTACAATCGATTTTTTGGTAAAACTAGAACACTGCGCCAGCCAAAGGAAGGCAGCATTGAAAGTGGCAAAACAGCCGCAGCTAATCTCTTACATAAGTTAAACCATGGAGTATCAAGCCATACTCATCGGAGGTTCGGCCACACGCGCCTCGGATGAGAGTGCATGCATACCAAGGGCACAACAAAGTCACAGGTACCTTGAGATGGTCTGGACAGAACAGTTGCATGACATCACCGTTGCGTACTCGCCCATTGTCAAGGCTGAGTAGCAGGTTGCCTTGTTGCCTGTCAGGGTGTGACCCACACTTGTCATTCCTAGGAGGCTGGTCTGGCTCGTTAATTTTGCCTGTGGATCAGTACCAGACTACCATTTGATCAAGCCGCATGAACAAACAAAGAAGTAAAGCTTATATCATGCCCTCTCATGGTCCGGACTTGGGACCATGAAATCTGAGGTGTGTGTTTTGCGTGGTAATCAAACAATTTGTTGGTTGTCTCGCTGGTAAGTACCACGTGATGGTTTCGGATAGTCGAGACGTACCTCGAGACACTCGCTTCACCTGTCGAGTCTAGTATGGCCTGGGTCAGGAGATGTGAGGCTCGTGTGGATGAACATACCCTTCCAATCTGATATCGCAGAGAAGGACTTTTGCACTTGGAGAGTGTTGTCAATGAAAGGTATTCTACAGCTGTGTCGTCAGTACCTCTAGATAGCTCTCTCGCTAAGGTTGGCAAGGCATTTCCTAACCGCCAAATCCTCGTCCAGGGAGTCCGCGCCCGTTCTAGATGGCATTAAGGTCGTAGCATGGTTGCCTTCAGAAGCATTGTTCTTGCTGCTGAGTCCATATTTGGCTGTGCATGTGCTTCGTCAGCAGCAAAGCGAACATGCCGCAGTTAATTCGCATTCAAACGTGACAATACTTGATTGGTATGCACTTTACTGCTTGATCGCGCTGCGGACGACGTCCATGGCTGTGCTGAGGGTTCCCTGCTGGTGGGCTCCATGAGCTGTCGTCTTGATACCCATCACGCCCCAGCTAAACGGCCTGAACCGTTGAGAGGGCACGAAGCCCAATAACATGATAATTCAGCACGTTTTGAAACGTGCGTTGTGCTCCATGCACCTCCCCGCATGGTACACATCGTTCCCTGCTGTGGTGGCGTGCCCCCAGCATGCATCAGTTCACGCCGGGTGTTGTGCGACCTCAGAGGTACTACCTGCACTGTGCGACGCCAAAGAGCATGCCGTGGCAGGCCATGATGCCGCTTTGCTCGAACACATCGCACCATGTTGCACCGCGACGTCCTATCCGAGTCACGAGTGTCTGGAACACCAACATACAGGGCATTTCACGGCGCTTGGTAAGCGCAAGCAGGAACTCGCACTCGCGTGGGTGAGACAGGATGGCTCGACACAATCATCGGCCTGTTGCTCGTCATCCTTGGTACATCTCATGCTCGTCGAATATGTCGCAACTCTCGCACACGCCGGAGGTGGCAACGTGGCCATACACCCACGAAATGACAGCAAACAGGAAGCAGAGGGTGCAGCAGGGCATGTGAGAAAGCGTGCCCGAGTGGAGTCGCCAATCTTAGACATGCCATGGCAGTGTTCACAGGGTCGGCCAGCCCTGCAAATCCAGGGCTGGAGGCCCGCAGCAGGTGCTGGATGGAGCCCGCATGGCTGGGGACAAGTGCGGTGGCAGTCGAGCGGGGCGGCGGGCGGGGCTGGCAAGGTCCTAGTGGTCCACCACCGCAGCCAGCCGGCTTCGCTGTTGCAGGAGGCACTCAAGCTCGTCCACACTGCCACAAACGAGTGGTACGTCGACCTGTGCAGTGCCGACAGAAGGCAACCTGCTTGTTGACAGTATCCCTGTGTTTCGCTCCTGAGCTGTCACGGCGAAATACACTGCGGTTTCAGGGTTAGTGCAGCCAGACTGTCGGTGATGCCAGCACTGATGGCGCACTGTTGGTGCGGCCAACACCACTTGTGGCAATTTTCAGCGAACCGCTTAACTCTGTGCACATTCCTGTCATCGCCGACCCAATAGTACGCCTTTGGCAAGATGCTTGGCCGACTGTACGCAATTACTACCATGCATACTGGCCAGTTGCCACCAGAATCACAGCCACTTGGATTGCAGAAATCATTCCATTGAAACTGCGAGAGACCATCGCCCATAGGGGTCCTCTTGTTTCTAGAGTAGAACATCTTGTATCTGATGGTCACCCGGTGAACATACTTTGCATGGCCACTCGCCAAACGGCATGTAAAGGCAGGAGGGATACTAGGGTAGTTTGCAACTAGCCTTGTTCAGGCTTGTTGCACACGCGAATCTGCGTTATGGCAAGGTCCGAGACACTGTTGCAGGCCAGCGTACGTTGTCGTCGGCAGCCGCAACGAGCGCCACCTCAAGGAGGGCGCCGTGCTGCGATCGGGGGTGCTTGCAGAGCTGAGCGAGCGCGTGGCGGCCGGCGCCTTTGCCCGCGTGGTGCTCAACTTCAGCACAAGCGGCATGCAGCAGGCGCGCATCCAGGATGCGCTGGGACGGCATGTCCTCGTTCTCGACCGCGTCGGCATCGTGATCGACATCTTCCGGCAACGCGCGGCAAGCGCGGAGGCCGTGCTGCAGGTCCGCCTGGCAGGTGCGCTGTTTGAAGCTATCCTGAGATTGGTGGTTCCCTTGCGTGCCAAAAGGCACTCTTGGAGAGGCCGTGCTGCAGCCTGCAGCACAGATCTGCCTGGCAGGTGTGCTGATAGTAACTGGTGATCCTGAGATAGTTGGTGTCCTTAGTGTTTGCTTGCAGTGCCAGATGTGCCGCCACGATTTGCACTATATCTGTAGCCATGCATGGGATGGCTCAGGCTGACCTGTTATTCAAATGCAACGATTGAGCTTGCCAAGTATGTTGCTACCCAGCCAGGTTGATTTCAATGTGCGCCTGGCTTTTGACTGCATGAGGTGCCATCACTGCCTTGTGCATGCTGTGGCTGTTGTGGGCGCGTGACATTGCCAACTTGCCTCATGCGCAAAGCGCTGTGCTCTTATGTCTACCGCTGGTAACGTCCAAGCCTCTATGTAGACTTTGTGAGGCGGTGCTGGCAGGGATTCCCACATTGCAGTTGGATGCATCTGTGTGGGTGTACAGCGGTTGCACCAGCATGCATAATCTGTCAGCACGTCTGTACTTTGGGACGATTCGAACCATAGGTAGCACAGCTTGCACAAATCAAGAGCTTTTATGTCTTTGAGGGTAGACACGGAGTCCTTGGAAAGGAACTAGAGTCTATTGCTGGAGAGCCAGGACTCAACATTCCTGCAGTCGAGAAGTGTTGGGAGCATGCAGAGCTGAGGTATCAATCGACTCGGCTGGTCCGCCGCCGCAATGCGGAGGGTCGAATGGTGTTTGGCGTGGTTGGGCAGGAGGCGGAGGTGGTGAGCGCTCGAGGGCGGGGCGGCCAATCCACTGTGGGTGGCGGCGGCGAGACAGAGATCTCCAACCAGGTGAGCCACTGCTCTTAGCAATGCGTGTTCACGTGAAAGAATGGCCGCTGGCAGCTCCCACAGTTCTTGGGAGTTGCTGATATCATCGTCAACCCGTACTCATTCACAGCATGACCTCCATACTGGCGTCGTGACGATGCACATATCAGGGCATCCACATGGCCGTTGGCAGCCTCATACATGTCTCTTCCGCAGTCGCTCGTGTTGGGTTGCGCCACATGGGCAGGGAGTACCTGTGAGATGTGGCGCCGGCGGCTGCTAGCAGCACCAACATCCTTCTCGGACTTGGTGTGAAAGGGCCGCCTGAAGATCATCTTGTCCTGACAAGCGACAGCAGTGTCGCAGGCGTTCCGAATCCGCGTGGAGCGCCTCAAGATAGAGAAACAGCTGGAAGTCGTGCGCCGCCGCCGCGAACTGTCGCGCGCAGCCCGGCATCGTAGCCAGCAGCAGACCGTAGCCATAGTCGGCTATACCAACGCGGGCAAGAGCAGCCTGCTGTCCGCGCTGTGCAACCAGGACATGGGGGCGGAGGATAAACTCTTTGCGACGCTGGACACGCGCATGCGGCGGGTGGAGCTGAGTCAGGGGCACTCTGCACTATTTGTGGATACCGTGGGCTTCATTGAGGGGCTGCCGCTGCAGCTGGTGGATGCTTTCAGGGCTACGCTAGAGGAGGCTGTGCATGCTGACGTGCTGGTACGCTTCTGGGCTGCTGGGGTGTCCCTGCGTTGCTGAAGTGTTTGGTGCATGAAAAGACAGCTGGAGGACGCCATTCTGGGGCACCTCATGGCATGCTTCTGGGCTGCTGGGGTATGCGTACCGGACACGAGCTTACTGCTTGTGAGCGAGGGAGTTCAATCGTTTCTGCGCGCAAGGTCGCTGCCGACGAGCCAAGGTGAGCTAGTGTCAGAAAGCATCTCGTGGCATCAGGCACTTTGTAGCGCGTCCCTGCCGCTCCGCATCCTGCATGCCGCGCCTGCCACCAAGTTGTGCGATGTGGGTTGAATCACGACGACTACACCATCGATGTCTTGTTCAGTACATGCAGCCAAGCTGTCATCCCGATGAGCACTTCTTGAATGCCTGATACGTGCCAAAGCGGTGACGAGAAACGTTCTCACTCATCACTTCATCCCAAATTGGGATGACAGCTTTGCTGCATCCATCGAACATGACGGTGATGGTTCAGCTATCATGGTTCAAAACTGAGCCCACGTAGTTTCACGCAGTGGGTCAGGCTGGTCCCTTCACACCAGGGACGATGATAGCACTCATCCCTAATTGCACCAAATTTCATGCGGATGTGGGAGTTTTGTGAAAGGAAACATGGTCATCATCGCGCTGGGTACGCTGCAGGTGCACGTGATGGACGCATCCAGCCCCAACGCCGCGCGGCAGCGGCAGGTTGTGCACAGCGTGTTGGCATCCCTGGGCGTGCCCCCGCTGTTCTGGAGCACCGCATGCTCGAGGTCTGGAACAAGGTGGACCTCGTGGGGGGCTGCCAGTCGCGTCGCGGCGTTGAAACGCTGCTGGAGGGCGGCGCGCTCTCCTGCGGTGCGCCTTCCCACTCTTTCACGCCAAGGGTATCTGCCCAGTCTCTGATTTTGTGTCTGGTGCTGCAAGTGCATTCATGCAAGAGATCAGCGCTCGGACATGTATGCAATGCATGCATTGGCGGGCACGTGCCACAGGTGCAGAAGCGTAGAGATTTGCTGCAGCCCTCCACGTTTCCTCGTTTACTTTTGTCACCTGTTAGCGTGCTGGAGCTCTTCGATGCGTATCGGTTGGGTTATGTTCATAGGTGAGCCACCAGATGCGCTCGGGCTGCTCCCCGCCTAGATTGTGATGATGCGACCCTGGATAGTGTGGTCTCAGAAGAACAGGCAGAGAAAGGCTCTGAACATCCTGTTGGCGGGGCTGACTGTCTGAAATTAGTCCTGCTGCTTTGGCAATGTAGGCACCGTGGGAGCTCAGGCAGCAGGTGATACAGGTGTTACAGGCGCTCAGGCGGCGGCAACTGATGGAGGGGGGAGGTCTGACTCAGGTGCTGCAGCGCGAGGTGATTCGGAACGTGCACAGCATCTTCGGTCAAAACAGTCGGCGGAGGACGAGGGCGGGGTGGACGGGCCGGCGCTGGGGGTGCTTCTCAGGAGTCTATATGGGCCACGCCCAAGTGACTGGAAGGCAGCGGTTGTGCTGTTGTCGGTGCACAACCAGGTGCGCCATGTGCCCACCCTGTCCACAAGAGGGAAGCCAAATTTATGTACCACATGAATTTCATCTCCAAGCTTCTCGTCTTCAGCTTAGAAATACATCCCCATCCTTTAGCATCTTCGGTCATGTGTTGAGAGCACGACCGGATCCGCTGGCATGTTCATGAACGAGCGGACTTTATATCCTGGTGTGCTTGATGTTTTCCAGGTGGATGATGCGTGCTCTGAACGTGTGTTGTTTGCTGCTTCAGTGGGGTCTCGAGGAGTTCCGCACTGCTGTGGACGCCATGTTGCAACGGCTCAACGTCAGCGTGGTTGTGCACGAGGACTCACGCCTAAAACGATGCCGCGGCAAGTACCCGCTGACGATTTGAGTCGCAAATTCTCAAGATCCGATTGGCACGTTTATGAGATGAAGCAGTTCGTGCCTGCCGTCGCTCTGGCCAGTCGCCAAGTGTCGCGTACTTGGTTGTTTAAGCGAGGCATCATTGCCCATGTAGTGGGCGTGAGTGGGAGCTTGTCTCTGGATTCTGCTTCATGCTTGTCAGCGGTGTGGGGAGCCACCTATGGTCAAGTGATCAAACTGCTCACCTTCGAATCAAGGGTTTGTGTGTTCGAATCTTTACATTTGGTTCGACGCAAGCAGTTCTCCGGTGTGGTCAGGACACTGCTGGCTAAAGGAGGTGCACTTGAAGCAAGTCTCGCCGTAGATTACTCCTGCCAAATTCAACGGCGCTCAACTTTCCAGTTTTCAGCAGTAGGGGGGGCTGATCAGAGTGTGGGCTGCACGCCCGCGACCCGTCTGATCTTGTTGTCTCACGTGATCCTGGTGTCCGTCAGATTTAAGCATTCAGTTCTCAGTGTCTTACATCTAGACAAGGCCCCAGTGCTGCCGGTATAACGTTGTACATTGCAGAGAGACAGCATCACCATAGCACAGGCCGTAAACGCAAAATCAACACAAATCCATTTGACTGGTACACCAACGTAACTATACCTCCGATTCCAGGACTGCACGAATCCGATGAACACGTGTGAGATTCCACTTGAGACCCGGCAACATGCACAAGCGAGGGGAACGGTGTGCACTCCTAGTGGTCGCAAGCCAGACGAAAAGACAGTATCTTGAATGCAGTGGACGGCACCTTGACTTGTGCGCGCAGCTCATGGCGTTATTTCTTATGAGGCCTGAAAAGCGCATGTTGGCCTAGCAGCATGCGCATCCACTCTCAGAACGATGGCGATAGTCCTCGTCAAGGCAAATGCGCACCCGCTAAACCATGCTAGTGCAAGACACGCTTGATTTCGGTTATGCGATTTCATGAAAAGTCGTCAAAGTCCGGTAGCTCGTGTTATTTCATGTATCACCCACCTGCGCTCGTACTGAGTTGAGGCTGAGGTGCTCATGCGGCTAATTAGGGTTCCTTTTGAAAGTGAACACTACCAAGCACTTGAAACTGAAAGTCCGGCTGGGCCTTTCGAAACCATAGGCGTCTTCGGAGATATTAAATGCACAGAATATTATCATATTTCAGTGCATTTGACCCAGGTCCTGGCAGAGGGGGGTCCTTCCCAAAGGGGGCACAAGAGCATCACCTGTGGATGGATAAGCCCCGGAATGGACATTGCAGGCTCGCTTACAAAATTCGTCTGTTGCTTTTCAACGTTGTGGAGGCGAACCTACCTTGCGACGTGCATGTCGTTCATTACATGTGCTCACACGCACGTACACATGTATCACACGTCACACGGCGAGCAATATTTGCCAGATTTGGCGCGCAAACCAAAGTATATCACACGAAACGTACATAATACGTTCGCGTAGTCATCCCTCATCACGAATGTTGCAATGTCAGAAACAACACGCAGAGAGGTCGGTGAGCTTGCCACGGCTGGTACTACTCTGGCCAGAAGGGGGACATAGGCCCGAGCACCTGGCAGGCCAGAGGTCGCGACGCATGTAAGACATGGGCTTGGCAGTCTTGCTGTTCCTGGAGACTCTGTACATCATGAGCATGCATGTCGTGTGCCCTCCAAAGCTTAGTGAAAACGTCCCTCACAACAACGGCATTTGCTTGTGGAAGCAATGTAGAACTCTAAAACAGATACAAGGTTAACCTGTAATGAATCTTATGGTGCACCTGGCGAGATTTTCGCATGGTGGTGCACTGCATTGCACCACTGCCAGTGGCACAAGCCAGAACGACTGGGGCTGTGTCGTGGCATAATATAGAACAGAGCGACTTGGCAAATTCATTTCCTTACCTCAAGCGCTGCAATCAATCGATTTATCGTCTGACACAAAGCAGGCACGCGGAGGAAGCACGGTTGATAACGTGAAACCATACTCCTTGCTCTAGAAAGCAAGTCACATGCACGCATTTACTTCGGGAGGTGACCTTTTCCCTGTTTGAATGTTGCCTACCTGATGCATGTACTTCCCCCTTTACGAAGCCACTTCCCATTCAGAAGTCAGTACAAACAACATATTGATGCATTGATGTGTCCTTTACTTGATAACAAAATTGCCCATCTTTAATCGGTTGAGCCACCTGGCAATAATTATGATATTATCCGGATGAGGCTTGTATCTCAGCCCCCTTACGGAATGGCATTTTTCGGACCTCCAAGAACCATAGCTGTGCACAGCGCTGTGCACAATGTGCTGTGAACAAATTGAAGGTGCATGTTTGCGCACGACGGCTAGACCGAGCGCAAATGCTCAGATGTATAAATACTCAACGTAAACAACATGACATCCTCACTCATCCCTGTGCATTCACCTTCGCTGCTCCCCTTCACTACAACGCCACTGTGTCGGGCATACGTTCAGCCAAACCACACCAGGGCACGGAAACTGACTGAACACTGAGGTAAGCCGCATCCTCCACGCAGAATTAAAAATTGTCGTTATACTTTTTAATTGTTGTGTCGTCAAGTGAGTTCAATGGCAGGGCTGTTTGGGAAATGTATAGCTGACGCCTTGGCGGAGGCCTCATTGGCATCTATTACAACCCCCAGACTACTTTTCGTCGCCGTTATATCACTGCATCTTTGAATTTTTTGAGGGTCATGCGCACGCGCTCTCTTGCACTTGCAGTATTCCTGTCCACAACGTGAGGTTAGGGCGCGCTGATCGAATCGTTTTCAAAGCGAGTTTGATTTGAGCCGCCCGTCAACGACCTCGGTTTTCAGTGTTGTGCCTGAAACTTCATTACGCGGCTTTGAGTTTCAGTGCTTTGGTGCTTTAGACATTGCCAGCTAATGTCTAGCACCAGCCCCCACGTGCCATCGTGTTCTGTAACCGTATTCTCAGGGCATTGTGCAGCCAGTTTTTTCTGGGACTGGGCCAACACGGCCGTTGAACAACACTGCTTACACAACCATTGATGTTCTGTTTGTGAACCCGCTGGGTGATCCCTCGAGTTGCTTATCTAATGCCAGACGTTCGCTTTTGTGCACAATCAGGCACTATGGATATTTTCATGAAGCAAGATACAACTGCAAGCCAGGACACCATCATTACGCGTCTTATGGCGAAGTAGCTTAGCGGAATAACCTGCATAACTTTACCATTGGGTAGCCGATCGGTCCAGCCGATCAATGTCCAGTATGTGCAGAACGGTTGTGATGCGACCGCGTCTCAAGCGAACCTGCCAGGATGAGGTTGTACTGCTGCTGACATTGATTCGCGTGCGCTTCGATAAGCTTCTCACCTACCTAAACTCATCAAACCGGCTTGAGGTTCTTGACACGCACTCCTTCTGGCTGACGAAGCCCCCTGCTGTGCAGGTTGCCCTAACTTGACGTCATCACGCTGTCCACTTACCATGAGTGTAATCTTTGTCCTTACTGTGGCGCTTGCGCTCTTCGCTCGCACTGAATCCATCAATACGAAAGGGACGAGTCGATCAGGAGTCGCATGGAGGGTTCTCCCCGGCAACAAGGCGGCCAAATGTCAAGTTGATGACTGTGAGATCTCTGTCCAACGGTGCGTCTGGAATGAACAGCCGTTGCAGCATATTACCTTGAGGCCCATGATTAACCGCGTGCACATTTGCACACATGCGATGCAACAGTGGCTACATCTGCGCCTTGGTCTATGGATGTCTTGGCAGCTGCACGCCCCCAGGCGCTGACACGCTGTGGTCCCAGTACTTCCATGAACATTCTGTCTTGAGCTGTCTGGTTGCCTGAACTGTCACATCGTGGCATGTCCACTGAGAAGTGGTTGGTATACCACACCACAGGGTTGCATGCTTTGGCAATGTTTGTAGGGCTTGCCTACCAGTTGACAAGTCCACGCAGGTCTCCAATTGGCTCAAATGCTACTCGTGCTCGGTGTCTCCTCCTCCTGCTAAATAAGTTGCTTGGTTTGCAGGGAGAAGACGATTACGGCGTGCGCGAGGGCTTGTGCCAACCGCCGTGGTTGCCGGTGTGCGATATACCGGGCAAATGACAACTACTGCAGCTTCAAGAAGTACACATGCCAGAGCTGGAAGGTCGGGCTGATGAAGGACACAAACGGAAAACATTTTGCAATCGACATGGTGCGACCAGACAAGACCCCCCCTCAGCCCGCTCCCCCCCCCGGAACTCACCCCTCAGCCTGCCCCCGTAAAGCCCACTCCAGAACCCACCCCAACCCCGGCAGGTAGTGTCGGCCCCATTGGGCGTGGAGGAGATGCAGTAGGTGAGAATCGTGCCATGTCGTCAGCCATTCTTAATTGCTTCTTGGTATTACGCTGATTTGTGATTGATGTCACCATGATTTACAAGCTGTGCCTGCTGTACTGCAACACTCCCGCAACTAAATTGTATGGGCATTGTCATACATGCAGTGATGCATGCGTATGCTGAACAATTGAAATGGTCATGCCAACCTCGTTGGGGCGCGCCTTACCTGGCAGCCACTTGATGGAATGCCTGCTTCCTTACCTGGCAGCCACTTGATGGAATGCCTGCTTCAACAGCACTTTACACGACATGTAACAGCTTCATTTGACTGTGCATTCTGCATTGTCATACGTACAATGTTGAGTTGTGCCCAGACACAGATGCACCTGCCATGATCACCTATCCCTCATGCCAGAGGAACTCGATGAGCGTGTGATGTGAGGACCACTGTTGAGTGACATGTTGTTGCAGGTGAGTTGCGTAAATCTACAATGACCATTTTCCATGGCTTTGGCATTCCCTACGGTGGCTGCGGTGTTCCCATGGACGACATGCGGATCGATGGCAAGCTACGACCGTACGTTGCTCTCAACGTCAATGCACCTGAGGGGCAGGAAGGTCTTTTCTCAGGTGGAAAGAACTGCGGTCGCTGGATCAAGATCACTGTCGGCAAGCCCTGCGGCACTCCCAACGATGGCAGCAACCTCGGCCCCTGCCTCGCTAACTTTGGTACGGCCCCTTGCATCTCATGACTGGATATCTGATGGAGTGACAGTTGCAGTCTGCAGCTGTTCTTACCCTGTGGTGCAGTGTCTGAGGAAGGCGTCACCCTGCACATGCATTTCGATAATGACTGTGTTTCCTCTGCGCTTGGCACTCATTGCCAATTGGTCATGGCCACTCCTGCCCCTGCCCCTCCTGCATTCTGCAGATGCATGATATTGCTTACGTTGTCCTCCGACAGCATATTTCAGCCCAGTTGCAATGAAGTTGAATGTGTTTAGAGGTTTGGTGCATGGCGAGCGTGTTCTCAGGCAAGTTTACCATGCTGCTGAAGTACATGACAAAGAAACAACTGCACTGTGATCCCGTTCGGATGTCTTTGCCACCCACTGATGGATAGTTGCCTGCTGCAGACGCTGGAGAGAGCGATGGGAAAGATGGAACGGTAATTTACGGTTACGTAGCGGACTCATGCGCCGACACCAACGCCTGGTGCATGACAGACGTCAACCACATCGACATGGGCATTGAGAATATGGAGGCAAATGGATTGGCAACGAACTGGCAGAACAACAAGATTGAGTGGTCATTTATGGATGATGCTCCTCCAGGGTATGCCGCATAATCTCCAACACCCATCGGAAGTTGCACTGCCAGAACATCATTGCTGTAGTACACTGTAAGACTCCCTGTCCTCCAAACTGGCTGTTCTAGCAGAACATCCTGTGATGACAGTTGGATATGATGTGAATGATAAATCTCACATGGTCATACTCTGACAATCCTCTCTATTCGCCCAGGAATGGTCTTCAATCTGTATATGTACATGTGATGTGGTATATTTTATTGTTTGGTTCCCTGCTCACTGTCTCCAATTGATGGCTGTGACCCCACCAGGGACATCTCTTGACTAGTCAGTGCCTGTCTTGTCAAAACTAAGCTGATGAGAGGAAAGTAGACAGGTGCAATGCCACACATCTGCATGATGAAACGTTGTGTACTGCCCAAACTACTCCACCAAACTTGGGAAAGGGCTTCTCGCAGTGCCAACCGGTACTTGCATTGTCGCATAATTGAGCTATGTACTCTCTTCTTTTCTGAGCGCGCTTGCAACCGTGCTGTCCGCTATGCAGGTGGAATACTGGTCCCATGGAATGGAGGTGGTGCAAGGACTCAAAGATGGATTGGCCTCTGCATCATCGCCGTAAACATCAACAACGGTATTGACCGCGTTGAGGTGCAGATGCTTGATGGCTCTTGGAAGTCTGGATGGCAAAACTGGATCTTGGGTCAGCAATGGAACTTGCCAGGCTCCAACGAGATTTTGTTCACGAATGGCAAGATGAAGGTGCAGGCTTACGACATCAACGAAAAGTCGTACGGCGTGTTTTCCGTAGCCCCACCTCAGGGCGTTCCATTCGTCACCGTCGCAAACTGATTTGCCGCCAACAGCAGGTCCTGCAAAGGGCGTTTGTACGACATGCAGGCAGTTTGGAGTTGTGAATAAAAGAGCAACATATAACCAGCTGCACGTTGTGCGACACGTACACAACGCGCGCCACCGTTTATTTGCTGCCCTCAAATCCCAGGTCCGTGATTCGGGCTGCACACTACTGACCTTGTGCTGCGCCGTTGCAGCCAGCCTGGCTCGGCCATCGTCTGTGACAAGCAATTAGCTTGTGAGGGCTGCCTGCGATTCCGCCCCACCGTACGACCCTCGTGTACTCTGCAGAGCACCACAGGCGCTACCATGATGTGCAGATGTAACCTATACGTCAATACGTATCTGATTGTTGCGATGCGACGCGCTGTGCGAGTGATTTTATCTGCCATGCCACGATTATTCTTGTTGCACTTGAATCAAGTTGAGATGGACATACCTCTTCGTGCGCATCCTGTGCTGCACTTGGAAGCGTTTTCCGCTCCTGTTGATCCAGCTTTCTATTCTTTAGCTGGGTCCTTGATCACTGTTCATTTTTCTTGTACAAGGTGCATCCATAACCAGGGACGAGGTGTCATTGTTCCCGCTCCCCAATGTCTAGGTGAGTAGCATGCGAAAACATACAGTTTGTGAAACTAATTATCTCTAGAAAAACTTCTTTGGACCTGTATTCGACAAGTCCAGAACGATTTTATGTAGCACTGCAAGGCCTTGCGCACCTATGTGCTGCCTGTAGGATATTGGTCTCTTATAACTAATTGAATGTACCAAATTATACTTGGTAAAATATCCATAGTACAGGCTGCTTGTGCGAGGGAACTGCTTGAATGGATGGGTTATACAACATGACATGAACTGTGTAAACCTATCTCGGATTCTGGATCATATGCTTTACGCTCTGACCGGCACACTTTTAGGTTTGTAGATTCAGGCACAAGGCCTGACACTTTTCTGTCCCTTAACGAAGCTTGGGTGAAATAAAGTACCTCGTGTATTGAGTGGTCTATTGGCATGAAGCTTAGCACTTAATCACCATATCTAGTCCGCCCATGCAATCTAGGCCAGCAAACTTTTGCACACAGAGTGTAATATCTGTAATCACCTATCTGCTATCTACCGAAAGCTTTGATAGAATATTGGATTGCCTGGACCATTACATGTCTTTGGTCAACAAATGTAACACCACCATTCGCCAAAATCAGTACATGGATGCTGAACATGCATTGCACATCGTGCATGCCATGGTATGGCACTTCTTCATAGTCAAATTATATTGCTGTACTGTCATACGCCCACTCACCCAATGATGTATTGGCGGAGATGGTTCCAAAGCTGACCAGTACAACTCAGCCACCCCAACACTACCATTGATTATGCAACCTACTGCCGCACGTTTCTTACTCGCAAGACAATAAATAAGATGCACACGCGCAGGGAAGCATGCCATCAGTGGGTCATAATGCATGCGCGAGGCCTGCAGCATCCGTTCAAACAAATGTTATCTCAACAAAATTGATCAGCGCATGTCTGTGGCGAGCTCATATCATTGTAAAACAGCTTTACACTATTCCAGCAAACAATGGCAAACATTCTAAAACAAGAAATCTCCACAGTAAAGGCACGAGTACATGTCAAACACCAAGACTGCGGGTCAACACGTGTTACCTAACTCTTGCGCTTGACATGCCAAACACACTCGGTACCTTGGACCAAGGCTCGGTACAGCATTACTAGTAATACTGAAAAGAAAGACGCGCAAAATTTTCAGGACAAGCTAATGATGGATGTCCCAGGGACTGTGCACAGTCTGCACTCGAGGGCTGTGCACAAGTACAGGCCTTGGCATGGGCCATGTTACGCTGGCAGACGTGAGGAACTCCCTTCACATAGCAGCACAGGATCAAACTGCGAAATGTTATGGCATAAGGAAATTGCTGCGAGTACTGCTATGTTCTGCTTACATCGAGCGTTCTGATCGCATGGTATGTGCGGCCAGGTGAGTTCTGCGACACGGTTTCAAAAACGGTGCGCGCTCCCGAACTTTCTGAGCTCGTGGACACCCCACAACCTATAATGTTCACACACATATGCTTTATTTCTCGCAGCACCTCTGCTCGACTGGCGCTCACGTGCTAGCACGCATTTTCGCTTGGGTGTGCAGTACTAAATCGCATGAGTAAGGGTGCATCTACGGACGCTAGCTCGCCAGGCAACCAGTCCTTTCTCTTAAAAGACTGTGAATGCTATTGGAGTCGAACCATTCTCTGACTTTCCTCCCCCACGCGTCTTTCCTTTCCTCGCTTGTGGCCAGATGTAACCAGATGCGTCATAGTGGCGACAAAGTACTATCTTGAGCAACAAGTGCTCCACTGAGAGAGCATGCCCTCGCGCTGTGTACTCATTTACTCATTATTGATCTGTATGAATGACGTATCTCTGCTGTTATCGGCCCGAGCTGCCCTTCTTCATGCATTCAATGTCTCTGTTGCCGTCAGTACTGTGTGAACAGCAAATCAAGCATTTTTCGACAAGTATACCTCCGCTTCTCGATATTGTTTCATTTGTATTAGTGTTATATCGGCCTGCATGATGGCGACTTCGATTGTGCTACAACAGCTCGGGGTTTTACCAGGTGAAAACTTCTAAGGAAGGCCTGTGAATAGGCTTCTGGCCATGCGAAAGTTCTACTCAGTGTATGAAATGGCAGCTTATGCTGTTGATTTGTGCAATTTATGTCGCTCTTCTGGAAAGATGCTGCAAGGTGCGGGCTATCACGAGTGTGCCTTATTTCCGGGCCAAGCTCAACATATACGTCACAATGAAAACCGTGACTTGACCTACAGCAAGAAGTGTTCATCAATGGCCTTTTTGCCTGACCTCGCTTGCCATATTTCGGCAGTCCCACACTGGCCGGCTCACGGGATTGGTGGGTTGGAAACCACTCCTTCACAAAGACTTTGTAGAGTTATCTACATAGCTCTGAGCAACGCATTGGATGCTCCTCCATGTGCTCGATCTCGATATCCGGGAAGATTTGGCCTATGAAGGTGGCGTGCCATGTGTGTCCTTCGTTCCTTGTGTAGGGCTTCAAAAGCATCACTGCTATGCTCCGGAGGCATGTTTGAATCACTCTCCATGCCATCTTTGACTCATCACATAAATCTGCAACGGCGGTTGCAGGTGACAGCGAGTCCTACAGCTGGCAGCATGGGGTGGTTACCGCTGTTGGTCCTGGCGCTGGCAGCCACATTAGCAGCAGGTATGGCAGCGCTCTCTCCTGTCTAGAACATCCATGTGAAAAAGGAGCAGAGCACGACTCGCTACCAGTATCTCTGATTCTGTATGCTTACGCGCGATAGGTCCATGCGCATTGAGGAAAACATGTGCTGCTTGTCGTGACTTCCTTAAGGGCAAGTTGCTCATAGCGGTCGCTTGAAAGAGATGTGGCAGTTGCGCGGAAAAGCAGAGTCACGAGTTCTGCTTGTAATGATTGGGCTGCAAGTGATTGATCCGCATCTGGAGAAACAGGCGGAAGATTTTCAGATAGTGGGGCCTGTTGATTCAGGGCAGGGACAGAGGATATTGACCCAGTATCGTGAAGGCGACCACCTCGGGATGGGGAACGACGTGGATGGCACAACTTCGACCGGAATCGCGTACAAGACACAGCCAGGCTTCCAGGTGACCACATGCGGCGAGCAGTGCCAAGGAGCAGTGTACATGTATGACTCCAGCCAGTTATGAGAACCCCCAATCATGGTATTAGACGAGGCAATACTCAGGTTCACATACCTGCAGGTAGTGGGGCGAACATCCAAAGCCAGCGTGTACCACTTTCATTCTCAGAGATGTAAAAATGCCTGCATGCACTAGAGCATGTCAGCTGCACCTTTCGCAACTACAGCTTGTTGCAGCGCGCAATCACTGCCTGCTTGGTGTGCAGGACACCCAGCGCTTACGTCTGCGCAATCCTGTGCACGATGGACGCCAACTGCGGAAGCGCATTCTACCGAATCGCCGACGGCTACTGCAGCCACAAGACACAGGTGCTGACAGCAGAAGTGCTGGGAGTGACCAACGATTCGACGAGCACGTACGTTGCCATTGAAGTCACACGCCCCGGCGGCGCAGGGGGACGCGTGCCCACGCCTGAGCCCATCCCAAACCCGTCGCCGACCTGGGAGGCGCCCAGCCCCTCGCCTGAACCGACACCCAGCCCCTTGCCTGAACCGAAACCCAGCCCCTCGCCGGAGCTGAACCTAGCCCATCACCGGAGCCTGAACCTAGCCCATCACCGGAGCCTCAACCTAGCCCTTCACCGAGCCTCAACCTAGCCCTTCACCGGAGCCGCAACCCAGCCCCTCGCCTGAACCGAAACCCAGCCCCTCGCCGGAGCCTGAACCTAGCCCATCACCGGAGCCTGAACCTAGCCCATCACCGGAGCCTGAACCGAGCCCATCGCCGGAGCCTGTACCTGAGCCCACCCCATCCCCCATTGCCACTCCTCCTTTCATTGGTCGGGATGGACCTAGTGGTGGAGTAGCAGGTCCTGTGGGTGCGCGCCTCTTGCAATGTATGCTAGTCCTACCATGTGAACGTCAGGAGCATTAGCGATACCAGAGAGTTGCCGGCCTGCAAGATTCCTTTGAGTTCTGCATTCATACCGGCAGCTTGGTAGCAGAGAGCACCCACACACGCTTCCATGCGCCCACTGAGAATGCTGCCCTGCTCCAGCAAGTTGCGCCGTGCATGCACCTCTCATGGCACTGCTTTTTCCGCTCCCCTTTTTTCAAACGCATTCTGCAAACGGACACCCCGAAATCGTTCATGCCAGATGTGTACAGAAACCCAACGGCATGCCGCAACCGTAATGGTTGAAATGTGGCTGCGTTGCTGCAGGAGATGTGTACCACTCGACCATGACAATCTTCCACGGCTTCGGGAAGCCCTATGGAGGCTGTGGTGTCGGCATGGAGGACATGATAGACAAGACAGGCAAAATTCTTCCGTACATCGCCTTGAACAGGTACCAGGTTGATGGCAAAACGTACAGTATGTTCCAAGAAGGAGCAAACTGCGGTCGCTGGGTCAAGATCACGATCGGAGCGCCGTGCGGCGGGTCCAATGATGGGCAGGGTGGGGAAGTTGAAGCCTGTACCAGCGATCCCAGTGCGCCTTCTCTTTTAGTGTATATTCCTATTACCAGCCAGATCCCGCTAATCGGCAGACTGCGTCATGGGCGCAGCATTTGTAGGGCCTGTGAGCCGCGCAGCGTGGTTAGCAGTGTGCATCATTGGATTGGGGTAGAAAAGTAGTCAATAGTTTTCCTGAGACTCGAGAGATTGAGCTCCTTGTTGACGAAACGCCCAAACCGTTCTCACTGCTGACAGCGGCGCTGTGCTCTTCATCACCTTGTTTTGTGGGATCTCCGCTGCTGTGCTCACTCGAAGAACCTGCCCATTTGGCTGGCAAAGCGCCCAACACCGGCGAGGTACCTTTAGCATCGCTGACCTTATGACCGGTGGATTATGTGACCATGCCGGCCCAGGAGACACTTGGGGCTAAGGAAACAAGGCAACAAGGTACCGCGGGCTGACCACGGGCTGACCACAGCAACGTTTTCAAGGAGAATCTGATGAGTTGAATTGCCCTGCTGTACTCGTGGATGGATCAGCAGCAGCCTGCTTGGTTCTTGTGTTTGTGATGCATGAATTTTGAAAGTAGGATGCACATGCAGACGGCGGGGTGCCAGACTCGAAGACCGGAGCAGTGGTGTACGGCTACGTCGGAGATTCGTGCCAGGACACGAATGGCTGGTGCAGGAACGATAAGCATCACATAGACATGGGCATTGAAAACATGGAACGAGAAGGCCTGGACCAGGACTGGAGGAACAACCGCATTTCATGGTCGTTCCTAGAAGGCACTGCCCCTGGGTGCGCAGCAGCAACTGCCTGTTCGGACAAACACCTCTCAGTATTGCCGTTTGTCAATCTTGATCACTCAATTGGCCGTAATGCTGAGATTATGTACCTGAGCTGTCCTAAACTGGCAATCCTGAAAGGCTGTGAGCGAGCGGAAAAGAGCCCGTGCCAGGGTTGCGGATTATGTCGTCTATCACACAGCACCTCGATCAGCACAATCCTGGCATCGCATGCACTGGCAAGCACCCACGTGGGCGGAACATTGGCCGCGACCTTGCTTTAGCTGCACAAGTTGCAAAGTATTTGCACTTGATTGCACATGAAAATTGTGATGGGGTGCGTTGCAGGTGGGAGCAAGGCGACCCGGAATTCAGGTGGTGCGTGGACGCCAAGATTGATTGGCTCTGTGTGATGATCGTCAAAGTGCCCAATGGTGTCAAGAGCCCTGGAAGTGCTGATGACCGACGGTACCTGGGAGCAGGGTGAGAAGATTTACATCCTCGGCCAGCAGTTCAAACTGCCCCCATCCACATTTGTAGATGTGAACGACGCAGGCAAGTACACCATTCGTGCGACCGACTTCAACGGCAAATCGTACGGAATGTTCGAGTTGAACCCGCCGAAAAACCTTCCGTACGTCTCAGACGCTCAGTAGACAACGAGTGGCCACTGCACAGCACTGTGCTTTGCTTGTGAGAGCTCTTGCAACCATCGCTCTGCACGACCCATTTGGTACGAGGCCGTCAGCGTGTGTGTCGTGAGACAACAACATGCCAAGAAGGTTTGCAATTCTCTCTGTGCGTACAGAAGCATCAGGTGTACGGCAATATGATTAACTGCTTTGTTCTAGAGCGGGTCCCATCACCTGATGTCTTCAGGTGATTACTTCAGGGGGCGCGCGCCCCTGGTGATCGAGGGTACTATCCAGTGCCGGCAAAACGGCACGATTTATGGGACAACCCACCCAGGATTCACATTTCAAGGGTGCCAAGGGTCCAAATCACTCCAGGCGAAATGTTGATCCTTGCTTTCCATGTGTGCGAGCGCCCGTCCGCTGTCTCCTGGAGAGCTCTGTTAGCTGGCAACCAGCATCGCTGCCGCCATGAAGCCTGGCCTGTACATCCTGTACACTTTGTGTGCTTTTCTGGTGTCCGTCAATGATGAGGTTGGGTGGAATCCCAGCATTTGGTGGGTCATTTGTACCGTAGTAAATTAAACATATGGTTCGTAACGCGTAACGCTGGGCCGGACAACCTTCCTTGGCGTTTATTATATTGGTAGCGCGTAATGATTGGGGGAAAAAAAAACCTTGTGAACGGTTGTTTAATAAATGTTGGATGTAACGGGTAACTCTGTCCAGAATTTTCTTAAGGTGCCTGCGGCACCCTGTGTACCCTGGCCTATTCGAAGCCCGACACCAGAACGAACCCTGTCATGAATGTAAGCATATAAGGGCCCATCTTACCTTGCAGAAACCACCATTTTGTCAACATGCACTGTCACGCACCGTCCACCCCAGCTTGGGGCGGTTCACGCAAGCAAAGGCAGTCATTGCTGTGTTTCAAGAAGGTGAAGGACATGACAACTGCTGAAAAAGCCGAACATGATGAGCGAGAATGGAATCGCATTGATGATTACTTGTTTGAGAAAGATGAGAGAGCGCCCCTGGTGTTAGATAATAGTGCAGATGATGGTGATTGCCCGGCTGAGCTGGAGCGAAGGCAGAAGGAAGTAATCAGAAAGAGAGTTCTATCCCATGCACGTGTGAAACGCTTCCGAGAAAGGAAGGCTGCGCTGGCTTCCCAGGACGCACCAGCCCGCTTGCTCGACGATGGTGTGGATAGGGGTGAGTTGCCCGAGGGTTCCGATGGGGTGGATAGGGTGAGTTGCCTGACACAGCTCAGACACAGCCCGCCAAGCGAAGGGTTGGCAGGCCCGAGGGTTCCAAGAACAAGCGAAAGCGACAGTACTCTCCTACACCTGTGGCACGGGACCAGAATGCGCGAGGCTTCGCCCGCAAGCGGTACAAATTGCTGTACCTTGAAAAAATAATCGCCTGCGGCGCCAGTCATTTCCTCAACCGTATGAACGGTTGTTTAATAAATTGAAACGCGTAACGTTTTGGACTTCAACCTAATTGACGGTTGTTTAATAATGTAATGCCGTAACGCCCCTCATTTTCTCAACCATATGTTTAATTTACTACGGTATGTGTGTGGTTGCTTGTATGGACAGCCCAAGCGTACCCACTGTGTTCCACATGGCTTTCCTCTGCACGCTTTCCGTGCTTATCCCTACATAGACTGCTAACCTTTGATGCGCCTGACTTGTCTCGTGTCTACCATTGTAATGAAGCCAAGGCCCTTGGGTGGCAGGCTGTATGTAATTGAATCTTTTTTTTTGCCTCCTGTTTACCAAAGTACACCAAGCACATGGCTTTCTGGTAACATCTGGTATGCTGATAATCGCGGAGCGCAATACCAATGTGAGAAGTTGTGCCACGAGGCTTTGTCGCACGCTGTGGATCAGCAGTGGCTTGGGACGAGTGCTGTTTGAACAGCGAAGGTACATCAATCACATCCATCAAGGAACCGAGTTACCACTTGCAAGGGTAAACCTGTCAGTGATGGGCTTGCGAACACTGCACAACTGTTGAAAGCACAACCGCAAACTTTTGCTGGTAAAAACTCGCTAAGAGCTGGCAACTGTTACTACATCAGGGCGCTGCTACTTGGTGGAGTCAACGCAGTGCACACCAACACATGGATCTCGATTCAATTGAACCTACATACTCGCAACGGTGAGGCTTATGTATCCTCGCAATCGCAGCAAGGACATGCGCAACCTCTCCGAGAGCCCTTTGTCAAACTTCTCCACCACGCTCAAGACGACGACATGCCACACAGCGAGGCATCTATGCAGCTGGCGGGCGTAGCTGAGAGTCCATTGTCATGTCGAGCATGTTGGCTGGTGGCCATCCGTTGGGGGTCCCACCCACAGGGGGGAACGAGAATGTCCCATTCATCTGCGGAAACAGTAGCTTCATCTGCGCATCCACAGGCGTGCTGGAGTTCACGTTTTGCAGGTTCACATTGTAGAACTCGCACTTCGGCAGCGCAAGCCGAGGGTCCTGCTGACCAGGAGGGGAGCTATCCTGGGCATTTGAAGCGCCAACGCTGTGCTGCCTCGCGGGCGCCGCAGCGTTGGCGCGCTGCTCGGTAAACGACTGAGACAGGTCGTCGGGGCGGGGGGATGAAGAGGTGGGGTGTCCGGCGACTGGCGCGCTGTGATCCCCCGATTGGACCTGACCTTGGTACTGTGGCTGTGTGGCAAACATGGCTGCCGGGTTGAAGGTGGAGGCGTCCTGTTGCGGCGCGGGGGCCTGCGTAGGGGCAGCACCGGCGCCCTGCGCGCTCTGCATCATCTGCATAAAGTTGAACATCTGCATCATCATTGCGGGGGAGAGCGCTCCGACGGCAGGCGCAGAGGCCGCGGGCGCCGCCGCCATCATAGGCATATGGGAGGTGGAGGGCGCGGCCATGGCGGGCATCGCTGCTTGAGCGGCCATCGCGTGGCGGTACAGCGACTGCCCATGTGCGCGCTCGTTGTCCTGCACCTTCTCCTCCAGGAACTTGTTCAGCTGCTTGATCTGATTGTTCTCCACTCGCAACTGTTGTATCACGCGAACCTGCAGCGCGCATCCTCTTGTTACAAAAACAATATTAAAGCAAAATACTTTGGCAGATTGGACAGGCATGCACGAGGACCCGCCCTGGCGCTGTGTATTGCACTTGGGGGAACCAGGTTACCAAATCCAACTTCCGTTTCCAAAAGAACGACAAAAACTTGTTGCAGTCGAGTAACTGAATCAGCAGCTTGTAACAGCAGCTCCCATGTGCCCAAGCATGACTCCTGCCACCATCATCAACACATCAGTTGCATTCGACCAAGCGCCACGTTGGCGGTTGAGCCAAACCTCTTGACAAGCTCTTTCCACCCTGCTGGAAGCATCTGAGCAGATGGCATGCGGAAATCATAGCAGCGGCGACAAATGCCCGTGTGCCAAGCGTAGGTGAGTCGACATCAAATGACATCGATGGCTGGCACGCAAAAAACGCATCAAACGCAATCAGCGATAGCGGCTGCATGCGGATACCATCAAAGCAGTGCCAGCAGCTTGCACAGTTTCCCTGCCCATCCTTGCGCATTTCAAGGTCTGACTCCTTGTCACGCGTTGACACAGCTGCCGTCTGACAACTTGCAGGAAAGGTCCAGGCCCGCTGTTAACCTCTGCCGTTTGCCAAGTACTTCAACGTGTCCATGGTTGTCAACAATCCGAGTGCGTGGCAATGCAGCATGGAAGGAGCCGCACCGCATCTTCTAGAATGATGTTCCGATCGGTCTTGGGGACTTTCCCGGGTTCAATAAGTGCTGCCAGCTCCGTGAACCTACATGTGCAGCACATCTCTCGCAGTTCGGCACGAAACTGCCAGCATATGCTCCAAACAAGGCCAAACACATTAGGCACGTCAGCATCATCATCCGCACGCCTGGAAACGATGCAGGTGGCCTCCTCACTAAATTGGGTCCTCCTCTGGGCAATTCACATTCTGCTGGGCATACACGTTATCCCAGTGGTCTGTTAATCTAGTCACGCAGCCCTGACTAGCTCCAGCGACTCACAAATCGTCTCTGATTGATTCAGCAAAGTTGTGTTCGGCAACTTAAAAGTGGGTCCTGACATGGGGACCGAGCCAACATACTGCGTGCGGCCATTGAAGCATCAAAAACCTGGAGACTTCAACTTCAAAAGTCGTCGTGCTGCAAAAATTACGGCCCGTGCGACATGTGTCCCTGACCCATTCCCTCAAGAAACAGGCGACAGCAGTAACCAACTGTGCACGTAGATTGCTACAAAGATGAAATACTTACAAAATTCAGTGATATATGCGAACAGCGTTTCGCCCGCAGGATGAAGCGTAGGGAACTACTCACACACCTCACCTCACTGCACGGCACTGCCATTGGCACCTACCAAGAAACCGAGATTTGGGATCTGCGATATGTTGCGGCTCAAACTTTTGCAAAAGCACTTGCCTGGCACCGGCGTTGACGAGCTGCTTCGCAAGCAGCATGACGTCACGTAACCGATGTGCCATACACACGCCCTCCTCACGAGTTGCCAGCATCATGCATACCCAGCCAAATCAACAGCATTGCCACAAAAATGCTAGACAATTCAGCTCAGTGTGTACGCTGATGAGGCGGCAGCTGTGACGTTGTCTCGTAGGAAAGCCTCACCTCCCATTCAGCTTCTCACGCCTCTGCTTCTCCCTATTTGCCTTGGCTCGAGCTGCTGCAACGTCCCCTTTTCCACACGGAGCTAACTTGCTTGCCTGGTCCCCGTCCCATGCGTCCTCCACGTCGTCGTAAGAGCGCTTCGCAGTGGACATTTGTAATGGGTCGACAGTGTCAGCAGCAAATGCTTTCGACGTGTCAGGAGGTGAAGACTCACTGAATCCGAACAAGTTGAGATTATCGTCTGGAGTAAGCATATCAAAAAAAGGGCGCTGGTCTGCAGTCGGAGCACTGTCCTCGGGTGTCCACACTGCCCATGGCACAGGGATCTTTCGCTCCTTCGACTCCTCCATGACACGAAGTCCCGTCTACCAGGCCGAGTGAAAACAATGTGGGAGTGTACACGTACATGGGCCGTAGACAATGGCACAGACTGGGTCACAGTCTGTGGACGCACCACAATTGGGCACAATCTCAGAGATAGAACGACTACGTCAACCGTAGTCAAGGCTCTTGACTCAGAGCCTTGGAATCGGTGGCACGAACTGCAGCGCCCCTGATGTTGAAGAATGCAACTAAAGCTATGTCGCTGCTCGACGACAACACGAACTTTTTTGAATGCTTTATAATCGATAATCGATCTCAACGAAGAGGCTCTACCGAGGCACTCAAACAATACCCGAGTATAAACAATACCTTACACAAGCGCGAAACAGCTGACGACGCATTTGCCATAGCAGCCGTATGGCCATCTTTAATCTGTACATGGAGCTGTGCCAGTCTTGTTGACACGGGCCACTGATTGCGCTACGAACATGTCTCCCACTTTTCTTGAATATGTCGCGATGTCCACGCCATGACGTACGAGCACGGGAGTCGACTCCTTCGAATCTTTGCAAATTTAGGTTGCATCGGGGCCCTCGCTGCTCCAGTTGCCGGCATACTGCGTGGCGCCGTAGCGCTGTAAATCAGCCAAGCAGTCTTGAGCGGCGATGCACACATGCTGTGTACGTTGTATAATACGCTTGGGTCATCCCGCGTCTTCTTCCGCTTGGTTCGATGCGACGTTGCGCATCTCGCATGCCATGGAGGTCCTTCGGCTTCTCAGGGTTTGACAACCAGCATGAAGGAGATAACAGGGCGCCGGTGGAAGCACGATTTGCCTCGCGCGTGCTGTAATTATGGTTCAAGGTAATCCTCAGTACTTGTTACCGTCTGTACCTTTGTCATCTTGGGCCCTTGCTAGTCTATGAAACAGATACTTGCGATTGCCCGATGACTGTCGACATACGACACTGACGGTAGACTATCTGTTTCAAATTCATGCAAGTCAACAAATTGATTGTGTATACCAGTCATGGACTCACGTCAGTTGTGTGTCGCAGCTGTGCCTTTGCTGCGCATGGTAGCATGAGGGCTATGGGGCAGTCACCTTCAATATCTGCAAGATTCCCCACTGTAGGGAGATTAGCTCAGGGCGTGTTGCAAGGCGACAGGGGGGCAGTAAGCAGAGCCATCACTCTTTGCGAGTCTTCGCACGTGGAGCACTCCCACATGCTTGACGAGCTGATGGACCTGCTGCAGCATCACAACGGCCAAGGTTTCCAACTTGCCACTCACTCAAGATCCGAAGACAAGCTGTATAGTTCCTCGCCTCAACATGGCGGGCCTTGAGTATATCTATGCCTGGTATATTGCGTCAATTATGTCAGCCTTGCAATGCTAGCTGCATGCATGTGCATTTTTTTATGTCACATCTCACGTCTTCAACCCTGTCTGTGGCTTTCGTGATACGCACGGGGTCCGGAATCTGCTGGCTAGCATACCCCGTGCGCAGTTTCAGACATGCCCTCCAGTCCTAGGCTGAGGGAAATAACATAGTGCGTCATCCTCTTCGTTCCTCAGGTGGACCTGAGGCCGAAGCCCCTTGGGTATGCCTCTCTAACCGTATTTCACGACAGATGGGACATTCTGTGATTATCGATTGATTGTTTATAGTATCTACGCAAGTGCTCAGGGTGTGCAGCCAGAGTGCCAGTCAGAGCTTTGCTACGCCTGAAGTGCCTCCAACGGTAAAGCTGCTAAGGAGGTGTCCACCAAGCGCGCCGTGCTTTGTGCAGGTCATGCCGCGGACGGTGGGTTGTCGCTGCGGGTTGGAGTGTCAGGCGCCCCGGGCGTGGGAAAGTCCTGCTTTGTTGAGGCTCTCGGAATGCTCCTTCTTCATCGCGGTACGCTGCATTGCATGCTCTCGCACACGTGCTCACCATCTGGCGTTTGCTGCCGAAGCGTACCGACTCAATCAGGAAGCGTTGTCGCTGCCGAGAAGTGGGGCCACCTGGGGGCTTCCATCCCTCTATGCCGTCACAATGCGTGCACCTGTGCCCGTGACTCGCGTGTTTTCATGCTGTCGAGTCCCGATGATGGATGTCTTGTTACCAGACGCACACGGCAAGATGTGCAGTGACGGCAGGCTCCCGCGGGTTCAGGTCACCGAGTGGCGGTACTGGCTGTAGACCCGGCCTCCCCCAGCACACGGGGCGCGCTGCTGGCGGACAAGACGCGCATGACTAGTTTGCAGGCCCACCCGCGAGCATTTGTGCGACCCAGCTCCAGCTGCGGTGAGCTGGGGGGCGCACGCCGCACCACCGCTGAAACCATCTCCATCGTTACGGCTGCCGGCTTTGACAGGTGCGTGCTCTCATGTTACTGCCACTTCATTGGGCAGCTCGCAGGGAGCGTGCTGGCACAGGCGGGCAACCCGCAGCCTCCTGTAACGGGTCGACGCCTGCAGCAGAGACACAACTGGTGCAGACCGTTGCAAAGCACTGAGCAGGTGAGGTAGCGATTGCTTGGCTGAACAGTGGCCTGACACTGTGTTGTGACCTGAGCGTCTTCTAGAAGCACTTCGCATGTAGCACCACAGGCGTGTTACGTTTGACAGGGAATTCAGTCGCGATGAAGTGACCAATCCCCATGGTTAACAAGTCCCTATGAAACACCCTCCCTTTCCATTTTGTATTTGCTGCAGCGCCGCGACTGGTGGCAAGGGTTGCGTTGTCTGTGGTGGCGACTTCCATCACACAGGAGAAGCCGTTGTTGAGTAACGGTCCACTCATTGCCAACGATGATCAATATATTGCTTTTGGTGTCTGGTGGTCTGGCGCTATGCTCCCATGCGTTGGCGCGGATTGGCCTGGAGCCCTTGCCACAGCGGCTCCCCAACTTGGCGAGCGCAGTCAGCTGTCTGCATGGCTGCCCATTAGGGCTGCGCATGCTGCTGCCTCTTGACTTGTTTGCGTTATGTTGCTCGAACAGTTGCGGCGTGCGCAGAATCATCGTGGAGAGTGTGGGCGTTGGGCAGTCCGAGGGTCACGTTGCACAAGTGACGGACTGCCTCCTCCTGCTTCTGTCTCCAGCCGGCGGCGACCATTTGCAGGTGCGCAAGAGCAGTGCAAGGACTTTGAACCCTTGACGGCCCACGCCTAAATGGCCCGGTGCGCAAGCCGCAGTGCAGCTGATGGGTTGTTTTGCATGCAGCAACATCTGCTATGAGCGCATCTGCGTACCTTGTCACTGCAAATGTTTCAAGCGTCACTTTACGAAAATTTACATCTGAGTAAGATTTTTGGACTGGGTCGACGACAAAATGTGCATTTTGTGTTACTTTGCTTTCCTGTTCTTTGTATCTTTGGTTCCTAAGCGTGTACGCATTTTGGTACGTGATGAGTACCTGAGGTCGTCTGGAGTAACAGTGTGGGTGATACGGTGAAGACGTTCATCTGGAATCAGGGGTCCCTTATATCTTCCCCAGTGTCCAAAATAGAGCGATCGCGCAAGCCAACACTGGGTGACACTAACTTGGCCAGGGTATGTGCGGCACGGAATACTCAACTGCCATTTCTTATTTCTTGGATGATTGAAACGCCACTCCAGTGTGATCTCCTGGAATCCCATCTTCTTACGCTGTGTTGAGAGATTGGGGCGCCAGAATGTCAGTGCATCAGTGCATCATGAGGGTGCAGGCTGCAAAGAAGGGCATCATGGAGGCCGCGGACATGCTGCTCGTGAACAAGGCCGACGGGCAGCTGGAGCCGGTAGCTCGCAATGTGGCCGCCGAACTGGAGGCCGCTGTTCGTAGCATTCGACCTCGTTGGCGCTCGTCTCAGCAGCGCGTGCTTGCCTGCAGCGCACTCACTGGCCACAATATCGACAAGGTGTGCTTGCTAGCCCGGATGTGTTTATTTATGCAGCAGGTCATGCAGCCTGTGCGTTCGTAGCTTTCTCGAGCCGTGATGGTGCTGTTTGGTTTTGCACCACACCTCGCAACGTCGTTCGCCACGAGCGTCTCGCTCACGTCACGTCATCTATCGGCTACTCCACTACATGGTCGACTGCTGCTGTAGGATGACACAGGCACAGAGTACACGTGACCATCCCCGCATCTCTGCAGGTCGCGGATTGGATGGAGACATTTCGAGAAGCTGTGATCAAATCGGGGGAGTTGGTTGCACATCGCAGGCAGCAGCTAGCCGGAGAGCTATTTGCGCACGTGCAATTCAAAATCAATCAAGCATTGCTCGCCAGCAGCAGCACTCGTGAGGAGATGGAGCGTCAGCATCGTCGAATATGCGCTGGCGAAGTGTCCTCTCGCAAGGCCGCGGACGCTGCTCTGCAGACGTTTTGGCAAGAAATGAGCGAACGAGCGCTCAAAAGTGTGGTCCCGACCGCTATGGGACTGAGGGCCGACAACCCGGACGATGCGGCCTTGCATCATCACGACAGTCCGCCACGTTCGAGGTTGTGATGCGTCATGTGACAACCTTGAAACCGCTAGCATCGCCGAAGCCCCAGGCTGGGGCCCAGCCGGAGGTCTAGACATCGAGTGTGAATCGTTGGAATGTCGTAGGAATGCAATTGAGTGAAGAAAGCGTTTGTTGCCGCTTGCTTTTCCAGCAAGAGCATTTTCCCGGTTCAGAGATTTTGGTCCGGCCAGTATGCGTGTAATTGTTCCCAATTGCCTGGAGTGCACAGTGCATTCACGTGGCAGTCGCGTGGTGAGGCGACGAGTTCCTGGCCATAGGCATCCAGAATGGGTTTTACTGTGGGAGCGCGGGTGCATGTGCTCTCACCAAGGCTGTGCAGCCAACTGTACCGCAGGCCACGCACATTCTCAACCAGAAGTTCTTGATCAGCCAGGGCCACGCGCTTACGCTGGTGCTTGCAACCTGTCGCGTCGAACCACTCTTGGAATAGGGTCCGCAGTGCTGGCGAGTACTTCAGGCGAGCTGTCAATGAATCGAGTCGAAATGCTGCCTTTCAAATCACCATGTTGACTACTTTTAGTTGAGTTGTCGTATGGCACATGAAATGTCCGTTCAGCTCGCGATGGTTCGTTCGTGACAAACCCCAACATGTATCTCAGCGTGCTGAAGGGAGCTACTTCCTCAGATCACGTGCGAAGAGCATCGGACGATCTCGAACACTTCATGTCCTCGTCTTCACTGGCACTCATGCTCATGAATGGCGTATGTTGCGTGCTCCGTCGGCCGCTTACTCCCACACGCAGCGCCAGCTGTAACAGCGCTCCCAAGGCTCAGGAAGTCCTTCCACGTGGGCTGGAAAAATTGTCTGTAGAACAAAAACAACAGCTGTCTCATGATTGACGAGTTGCCATGCAGGCGCGAAAGCACAAGAGGAATCAAGCCCCGGGGCCCAGCAGACGCCGATGGAGCGCCGCACGGACAGCCTCAGGAGCTTTTCACGGCAGGTGGAGGAGCAGGTCGCAGACTTTGTGCTTCCCAATGGCATGCATTTTGTGGTTATGGAGCGTCCTGATGTCCCGATCGTTTCGTGTTACACGCACGCAAATGTGCGCCCTAATGCCTCGTTTCGCATCTCGTTTCGCAATGCTTTGAGTGTTCCTCGACTTGGATTGAAATGCAATGTTGAAGATTGTCTCATTGCGTGGCGCTATCAGGTGTGTTGAGTG
>NW_028323355.1:0-57570 GCF_984573655.1 Nuphar pumila | reverse complement strand
AAAATGCATGGAGGTGTGCCCATACCAAGCCAACAACACGGGTGACGGTAATGGTAGAATTGCTTCCCAGGTAGTTCTAGGAAATGCCAGTGTCCATGTGGATGCGGTAGTGTTGTAAAATGATACATCATCATCAACACGAAGGGCATGGAAAGCAGCAACCAGCGCATCAACAAGTACTCTTGCCTGGCGAAGAGTTCTTGCCGACATTGGTCATGTCCTCGTCAACATCCACGGGCGCTCACTGCAGTGCTTCGCCAGGCAGTTTGCTTTGTGGGGCTGTATCCTGAAACTGCATGATTACCTGGGGCAGCAATGGGGTTGAATCCCATTCTGGCAACGCACTGGCTCTGCGAAGCTATGAAAGTTCCGAAGCAGGCATGGTTCGATGCAGGGAGTGATGGGATGATTTAGGTCCCATGATTAGGGCCAATGCTTTTGCAAGAATGCAGCACTGTCCTACGATTGCACAGGATGAAAGGTTTTGCATGTGGTTTCGGCCATGTGAGAAGGCTTTCAAAAATCATTCTGATTAAGAGAGGGCACATAATGCACAAGAGGGCTTTTGAGAGTGCTGTGTTGATAGTGATGTATCCAACACTACCTCGGTTGTGCACCCCAGCGCACCCTCCCACCGTGCAAGCCGCACAAGTGGAAGGTGGCGCAGCAGCCGCACGGAATCAGCTCAAGCGGACAAAGTATCAATTCCGCTGACCCCAATGGCTACGCCTTCAGCCCGCTGTCACATGAGACGTTCGGCCGCATGGGCAAGCCGGCGATGGAGCTGCTCAATACCCTGGCGATAACAGCGAGTGCTGGGGGTGATGCTATCAAGGATGGGTTTATCACCAATGCGCTACGGGAACTCAGCATTGGCTTATGTAGGGGCAATGCTATCATGTACCGGCGTTCTCTTCAAGTCTTAGCTCGTGCCAGCGGCCGCGCGTTTATGACAGGCTTGCTTGTTCCGACCGCTGACGTTCAATGAGCTGTATCACTTCGAATGTGCTGTCGTTGCTTCTTTGTTGTCTATTTCTTGCCATATCTATGTGATGTAATGATGTATCCAACACTACCTCATCCACATTAACATGGGTTACTCCAAGTTACTGCCCCAGCAATGCAAAGTTCAAAGTGCAAAGGTGATGCCCAGTTCCTTGGCACTGTCCATCTAGATCGTGAGCCCTTCAAACACGCTGAACATAGGCGAACTGCCAGGTATCGGTTTGGTAGAAATAAGGAGTCGTATTTTTGGTCTCAGGCCATTGGTTTTTGAGAAAGCAACGCAAGTTTCAGTCGAACATTCAGGCCCCGCACCTTGGCACTGGCCATCCAGATCTTGAGCCCCTCGTAGACACCAAACATAGAGGCGTTGCCAGGTATCTCCCGCAAAAGAGTGGCTCCTAACCCGGTGCTCAATCCTCGAATTCCACTCTCATGCAGGTATATCGTTCGTAACACATCTATAGGCCCCCTACACATGTCAAGTAACCAGTTGCGATGGAGTTGCAACAGTTGCATGAGTACCGATTGAACAACGCTTGCATTTGCCTGGGGCAAGCTTGAGGCATCAACAGCTGTACAAGCTGATGACGATGTATCTTTCAACGACACTACCAAATCCACATGGACAACTCCAAAAACTGCTTAAGAATGGAGGTATCAATGGAGGTACAATTGAATGTCACTCACCAGAAGTACCCAATTGTACCCAATATCATGCTGGATATATCATCTTCAACGTTTCCTCCAATAAATATACAATATGCATGTGTGGGCATGCCATTCAATGTTTGAAAGGAAAGGGGAAAAGAAGGAACTGATACCATCCTACGGCTATCTTGGAGTATCAGTCGAGCCGGTCTACCTCAGGTGATGGGTGTGAGCTCAGTTGTCTCATTTCTGGTAATCATGTGGATGAGTTCGGCAGGACTACTTTCTCCCGCAAAGATCAAGTGATTCATGCCATCACTTGTGCCAAAACTGCAGTAACTTGGTGATCGGCAGGGTAGGGCAGTGCACAATCATAATGCAGTACCTATTTATTCATTTATTCATCATGAGGCAGTACCTGTACAGCGTGGGAGCAAGACCCCGTCGCCCCGCGGCTTCCCACTCCTTGTACCGCACTTTCGCGGTCCTCGTACGTGCCTTGGTGCTGCAGGCGGCACTTGAAGAGCTCTGACGGGGCAGCTAGGAACGCGGCTGCCACGCCTGCAACACTGCTCGAAAGCACATGCTGCTGCACCGTCAGAGCGCCTCCCTGCAGCACGTTCCGTTGCTGAGCGTATGCAGTGCTTCGCCAGAATGGGGTTCAGCCCCCATTTCTGCCCCAGATAAATATGGCGAAACATGCATATTAATATGCAACTTCACCTGAATGCCGGGCTTCTCCCAGCATGCTCACTAGCTGCATAGTGAAAGGACTACATGGGGTCCATGCATTTTCAGGGATACAGACCCACAAAGCAAACTGCGTGGCGAAGCACTGGGCGCGTGCCAACACGCGACGTGCAGTACTCTAGACCTAGGAGACAGGAGACATTTTCAGGGTCTTCGACGGCCATATGAAATGGGTGGCTTCTGCAGCGCCATCAAAGGAGATCAGAGAGCCGCTTTGATAGGAGATAATTGTATTCAGGTTCATCGATTCAGAGGCCTCCCTGCACCAGTATCTGCTCTTCAGCATCCTCCAACATGGAACTCGCAGCACGCTTGCTTGCCTCAGGTAAAGGTAACGGTAGCACTGATTCTCAAGTAGCCCTCATACTTGCCAATGCCCATGTGGATGCGTTGTAAGAAAAAAAGATACATCATCACCACCCTAGGCCTGGGAGTACGCGATATGGGGTGGGAGACAGAAGGTATCGTCAGAGGCACTGACGACGATAGTGATTGGAAATAGCGGCTCAGCGTACCATCTGGATGGGCCAGGACGGAATTCACAGCGCCTCTAGATGCGAAGAGGATGCCGTTGATGACAGCAACTGTAGCTAGAGGGGACGCCATGCCTCGGTAGATCCCGCGAATACCTTCCTTGACGAACGTCTGCAGGTGTGTCTCGACTGGCTCAGATGGACTACTCACATAGTGATCAATCAGTAAACCCATCGGTATCAAGCCATACTCATCATTGGGAGCTTCGGCCGCGCACGTGGGATGATGTTGCATACCAAGGGCGGAGCAGAGGTACAAGTACCCTGAGATAGTCAGGACAGAGTAGTTGCAAGGAATAAACTACCCGAAAATCCCCAAGCCACCACCAGGCATCCAGTTCCATGCCTGTTAAAGGCATGGCAAGGGGTGGCCGCTTGCTCTGGTGCTAGGGTTCTAACTCACCTGCGACGAGCTTCAAACCCACAACCCCTCGTTTCGAGAGAACGCCTTTGAACCACTTGAGCCTCAGGTGTTGCATGCCTTGTCCACGCCTCCGCGAGCAAGACAAGATCACACACAATATTTCCGCGGAGCTGCCAATGATTTTTTGGATGCAGCAGTGTCGGTATGGGACACATGTCGTCAGCATAAAGCTAACCGATGCATCTGTAGGGATCTTGTCGTGCATTGCCATGGCCCTGGTGAGGGACAAGTGTTTGATGGTCGCGAGGCAGGCAAACCCGATTAGCTAACAACAAGAATAATGGTCATCATGTGCTCCAGTGTGTAGAGCCCGCAGAAGCACCGGATACTCAATTCTGTAACAAAAGCACACACACCGGATGCCTAGTTGATTGACAAGCACCGCCACACACCGGATGCTAGTACTACTCTAGTAACAAGCACAGCAGACACCTAATGCCTACTTTAGAGTAGTAAAAGGGCATCGGATGCCTAGGTTGATAACAAGCTGCCGCCAGTTAGGTTGACATTGCACCACCTCATGCCAAGGGTTGGCAAATCTCTATCAAATTGGCGAGCCAGTCAACAAGGGCAGTGCACTTCAGACACATGTTGAGCAACAACCTGATGCGTGGAAGCAATACTCCTTCGTACCTCCTTCAAAACAGCTATCGCCCCGACCTTGCTCTTTGAGGCTTGCATCTTAACCTGCAGGCATATGGTAGTGTTGTGTCAGAATGGGGTTCCATCCCCGTTTTGGCCCCAGATAAATGTGTGGGTTCAGAAATACAGACCCACAATGCAAACTGCCAGGCAAAGCACTTCATACACTAATTTTATGTCAGAATATGGGCATGGCGCCCAGCCTTGCCCCACAGACTCACGTGGGACTGTTGCACCTTGGACTCAGTGGATTCGATGGGGCGAAAGGCCAGGGGCCACACGCAACGAGGACCTGACATACACGAAACAGTTTAATGGGGTGATGGCATTGGTGACAGTATCATGCTGATCGTTAACCTTCGACCTTTCATGCCTGAAATTGGCCAGACGACCGCTGCTTCATTGCTGCTGTCATGTGTATGCCCATGCTTTGTGATCATGCAAACGCAAGGAACCAGGAATAGCTCTGCTTGTATTGTTCCTCCAGTTGCTCTTGGAAGTTTCCAATTCCCATGTGCATGTGGATGTGCTTCAAACGGACACACCATCGTCCAAACAGGCTTCGCAAATCCAAAGCGCTCGTAATGGCACATGTACTTAGGAGACTGCGTTAGTTAGCCAGCAGTTTACCCCCAAAAAATGTGTTTGGTGCACGTGGAAGGACAGCTTGTCTATACAGCCACCAGCTGCAGTCAAGATCATAGATATGATCTTGAAATCTGCTTTATACGCTAGCGATTTACCAACTGTGCATGGCTTTGAGCTTTGCAACTGCTACTGAGACTGCGTGCTTGAGCTTTGATGTAACAAACAGAGACCTGAGGGATGCGACAAGTCTTGAGCACACTCTTGTATTTTTATTCGCGTCTACGATCTGCATGCACCTTGCAGAAGGAGGGTGGAGATCCAGAAGGTGACAGCCACTTCAGGTGACAGCCAATTTCCCTCCCCCAAAGGTCCTGTGCGTACAGGAGGGGGTTTTCTCGAAGCGTCTCAGCATGGTCATGGCATATATATCAATGCGATAACCTGGGAGTCGAGAACGCTTGTGATACGCGCATGCTGCCTACCCATGCATGCTGGTGTCCTTACCTTGATGGTGTCAAAGGGGTGGCCAACCTGCGACAGAAGCAAGCGTCATTCACGCGGAGTTGCATGTACATAACGCTACACGTTGAAATCACGGCACCCAACACGTGTGAGGCGGCGTTTGTGTGACAACATACTTGACTAACGCACGAAATAGTTGAGAAATAGCAAACCCTGAAGTGTCGACAAAAGATAGTCGTCACCAGACGGAAGGCGCACCAGCAACTGTGCGGTTCCAGCAGTGGTACCAGCAGCTAAGTGCGTCCAAAATGAATCCTTCGACATGACGCTCAGCGTTTTATGCTATTCCTTCAAACTAAGGGTTGGACATGCTCAAAACCCACCTCATCAGAAATGAAACGAGAGTGCCTTAAGTAAGAACAATGTCAGTGTGAGAGCGTGTCATCGATGCTAGGGGGAATATTACGGTGTACATCTCTGGTGGCGTCAGAATGAATTACCAAACCAGCGCATCACAAAGGCAGCAGTCGCGAGCACCGGGCAATGCCCCACTCTCGTGCAATTGCAATTGTCTACAGCCTCGTGCGCGGCATTTCACACAATTGCGTAGCCACTTCCATCTTGCTCGCAGTGGACGTCCGTGGATAGCCAATTGATAGCTGTGAAATAGGCCAACATCATCCTTCTTCGCTGCTTCGCCCACGTCAGGTTGTCCCACGTCCTTGTATTCTTTGATGCGTACGTAAAGTATTGCTGACAGTTCCTGGTTTCGTGATACCATCGTGAAAAAAATCGAGTCGCGCTTGGTTGTTGTGACCATAGGGTTGGGTCATGTGGTAGTGAATACCACCTACATATTTTTCCTCACAGCACTGCTTGCTTGTCACGACAGCCGTGCAGGATGATTCTTAACAAACATATTACCGGCTTCAAGCGCTCAGCTAGAGGCATGGCGCCTCGGAATCAAGGTCATGCCTCTTGTGTGGTTATTGGGTGCAATGTGCAGTACACGCTCAGGACGCCACAACCGCCACAACGGGCCATTGCGTTGGCACGGGTGCGTGTATCATGTAGTACCATGACCTATTAAATACGGTTTGCAAATCCTTTTTGGGCTGTCAGGTACCTTGGCTATGTGAACTCTCTTTCTGTTGTTACTATTGCCTTAGCTGTGGTCTCGGCTGGCATCTTCTTGTCCGGCCGACAATGAGACACGGAATATAATCGACAGACGAAGGAGATAGTTGCTTCCACGCGTTTCACTTATTTGGCACGGCAACTTTGCAGCTCGCGACAGCTTGTGCGCACAAACATTGTGCGTAATATCAATGGCGCCTTCGTGGGAAGCCCTAAGCCTAGGATACACCTCAATGCCGCACAATACCTCACAAGAGCATGATCACGACGTACTTTAACACCAAAGTCGTCCATCTGAATCAAGTGCGCTTGAGGCAACGTCAAGATATCGTGTTTCAGAATTGCCTTAGCTGAAACATCGCCTGGAAACCCTTGACCCTGATGTTGGCCCCTGCAGGCAACAGGCAACGGGAGCAGTCCCCAGGCAATGGGAGACACGACAGACAAGGGTCCAGCTGTGGTGTGGTTCAAGCACGACCTGCGAACAGCGGACAACCCAGGACTGTCGAGAGCAATGGCTTCAGGCCGTCCAGTCATCGCCTTCTTCTGCTTTGATAGCGCCCTGCTGTCCGATCAAGCCACAATGATCTGGGGCCCGGAAGGTATGCTTTCCTGACTGTCAATTTATCGCATTCTTGGCTTCTGGTCTGATTGACCGCGTAGAGTTCAAGCACGCAAGGCCTTCTCATGCCATCTTTTGAATACGCTATGGATGATGATGTATCTTCCTAACACACAACCACACACACTGACATGCAACTTCAAACATGCAACTTCAGTGAGAGCATCAATCCCACTCGTAGCAGTTGGAAAATCAAAATAGGAGTGAACAGGGACATCTCAGGAGGTTTGTTCGTCTACTTCCGTTATGTTTTTGTGTCGTGTTTGTTCAGAGTATTTTGTGACGCGTTTGTGATGATTTTGTAAGCGTATTCCCGCACGGCGTTTTGAAGGCCTTGGCGCAGCAATCTCACTTCACACTCCTGTTCAATGGTTCCTTTCACCTCGAGGACAATCTTACATGCCATCGACCGCACTGAATCTCAAGTAGTTCTTGGAGTTGCCAATGTCCATATGGATGCGGTAGTGTTGTAAATAGACACATCATCATACAAGTCGCATCTGCCCATGCCACTATGGTCAGCAAGATATAATACACAACGCAATCATGGTAGATATGCGAAACTTAACCGGAAAGTACGCGACAAGAGTGTCTGCTAGAGTCTGAAACAGCTTCTTGATTTCCGTTCATCAAGATAGACACTCAGGGCGAAAACGTGCGGCGTGATCAACATGAATCACTCACAAGATATGCAAAGCCATCGCACTTGTTTTATGATGATGACGTGTCATTTACAACACTACCGCATCCTCATGGACATTGGATGATCAACTCCAAGAACTACTTGGCATTAGTGCTACCATTACCGTCGCATGCGTCATCTAACTAGTCATGCGCAAGCTGCAGTGGTGCGGGGGGCGGTGGTGGGCCTGAAAGAGCGCCTCGAGGCCCTGGGGTGTCCTCTGGTGGTCAGATCAGGTGACACCGCAACCGCCCTTCTCGACCTCGTCGCCGCCGTGGGCGCTGAGTCAGTGTACGCGGAGGACGAAGTGGAGGAGCGATGGCTACGTGCGACGGAGGCTGCCAAGGCCGGACTGCCCTCAAGCGTTGCTTTCAAGGCGTGGCGGGCCCCCATCTGGCAGGGGCCGTCCTATGTGAGCAACTTCCTTCAGTTTGTTAAGCGTCGGGGGGCGCCTCAGGAGGCCCTTGGGGTGCCGCTCCCCAATGACCAAGAGTGGAGGGGGGCGGAGCTCGACCTCGGCAGCATCCCTGATGCTGAGTCATGGGAGTCTGCCGTCCGTGCCGCTGCGGCGCTCCCATTCTCCAACATCCCAGAACACGCCGAGTCCATCAGTAGCGTACGGCCCTCTCAAACAATCATCTAGCTTTTCACCGCGCTAGGTACCCTGCTGACCCAAGAAATCACTCAGTACTCGGCACAGTTTATGGCATTAATCATGCAGTCTTTGTTGAAAACAAAAATCTGGAGAACCACGTCGTGTCCTGATGATGTGTTATGTCCATGCACCATTGCAGCCGTCCCTATCGATAGCCTCGTGGGAAGGTATGGAGGTTGCTTGCCAGGCTAGCGCAAGTAAAATCCCCTCAACAAGAAAAACCCTCTCACCTTTCTGAGGCCTTAAAGCGCTCACTCTGAGTGACACTCAGCCGTCAGGGATATCTGCTTGGATACTGGCAACTCACAGTGCAACTGGCAGACGATGTCAACCGGGTCGGGGCTATCTTACCAATGTGAATCTGTGTTGGGGAGGAGTTTTTAACTGGCAACGGGGAAGTGGGAGGAGATGGAAGTAGCATGCCTTGTGGCATGGTCTGTGTCCAGCTGTGTGGTCACATGTGCCGAGTTGTGATGGTTCGTATACTGCTGGTGTTGAAGCCGAATGTGTGTAGTTCCATGTGCGCAGAGATGCTATTATGCAGCTTGTAGTGTTGCATGAGCACGATGTGCTGATGAATCCATGTTGAAATCAAGCAAGCAAGGACGGCAGCAAGCAAACTAAAGCCAAGGAAGTACACCAGAGCATGATCTTTCATTAAGTGGCTTTCATTCGGTGGCAATCAGTCAGCAATCTGGCCATGTCCATGTGGATGCAGTAAGGTTTAAGGTTAGTGTTGTACACAGATACATCAGCAGTAGCAGCAGGCATCCAACAATTGCAACAGCACTTTCATGCTTTGAATTGATCTGCAAGCGTCTGTCTGCCTATAGCGTCAGTTTGACGCGGGCCACGAGCACTATGGGTCTCTGGCATGTCCTTCACTGCATGGTCTGTGCGTGTCTACATTGTCACCATTGAGCAATAGCTTTCCTCGTTGAGGTGTGGTATTCCCCGTGCAGGTTGATAATGAGCTGGATGTGCAAAAGGGTGCTGCAATGCGGGAGCTTGGTGACCTCATATGTGCGGGTGAGGCGAGCTATCTGGATCTGTTGGACGGCTATCTCCGAGCCCCGGAAGGGCCTTCTGGCAGGGAGACCTGGAGGCGGGTTCAAACACTTGCGCTTAGTCTAGAGGACATACCAGGTGTGCTTGGTCAGTCGTTGGCAAGCTCTGCCAACGTCTGCCGACGTTGTTAGCCGTTGCCAACGTCGGCAGCGGTTGCTGCCAATGTTGGCTGTCTGGATCTGTTGCAAGGCTAGCTCCGTGTCCGTGAACGACCTTTTGGCAGTTGCGAGCTGAGTCTGGCCAGCATCGCCTCTTCATGAGCTTGTGTGCTATCAACACGACCACCATCCTTGCACAGCTGCCTTTCTTGTGTCTGGTCGGCCTCACGTCTAGTTGTGTTTTGTATGCTTCCCATGAAACCACCCTTCTGGCACGTCTATGTAGTTGGGTGTGATCCACTCCTCTTTTCCATTGTTTGTGTGCTCAATCCCATATTCAACGCTTAACCGAGATGGCCAATGCAAGTAGAATTCGACGCGCTGGCAGTGTCAGACAGCATGCTGTCAACGGCGTTTGTTGACCGTGTTGTCAAACCCTCGTGTGATCACAGCAGCTTGTCCTCCCGAGTCACATTCCCATGCTGCGCCATAGAGGGCAGACATGTCAGCCAGGAACAACTCAAGCGCCGCAGCGTGCAGGAAATAGGAAGGGCTCCTTCGCAGCGATCTTTCAACCAGCGCTCTCGCTCGGCATTATCTCACGACGGACAGCCTACTCAAGGGCTGTGCGATATGAGGCAGTCCGCAACGGCGGCTGGTTCCCGGTCACCGGCTTCTCCACGCCCCTCGCCCAAGCTGCAGCAACCGCGGCCGAATGCAGCGACTACCATGCAGGTAGGCTGGTTCCTTAATCAATTTAAGCCAGGTGAATGTTAACGAAAAGTTAAATGAGAACTTGCAAAATTAAAAAAAAAAAAAGTTAACGAGCTACAGACAAAGAGTATGATACTTTGTTGTTTTGCTACTTTGATGGTGCTGTCGTAATGGACTCGTTAAGCCGCATCTTGTTCCGCTGAGAAGAGGCCTTAGCGAGCAGCAAAGAGTCGAAAGGCACTTGAAAGTCGAATCTTACAAAGTCCGAGTCGTCTTGTAAGGAACAAGCCTACACGCAGGCCTCGCGCATCTGTTGTCGCCGCTGCCAACTCAGACCGAGGGCGCCTCTCGGCGATTTTGGCGATGGAACGGCCAGATCACGGACTACATTGTTGCGGAGCCGAGCTGTGGCTCTGCCGATGCTCAATCGATCCTTCTCGTCCATGGCATTGGTGCGAGCGCTGAGCACTGGCGGCGGAACATCAACGACCTCGCCAGTAGAGGCTACAGGTGCGCAGCACGTTTTCGATCGCGCTGTTTGATTCTTGCGTTAGAGTACATCAAAGTGTGCGGCCAGCGGTGAAACGGTCGACGACTCAGAGAGTATGTGCTCGCGCCAACGGTATCTTGCGGTACACATTTGAGTTCCTGGACAGAAGCCACGGGGTCGAACCGCTCATCATGGCGAGGTTCTCGCTCAGCCTGCACTTTGCCTGTTCCACTCATCGATAGCATCAGGGTCGAAAAGCAAAGCCGTCAAGCCCCTCTATCTTGGCGACATCGCTCAGCCTGGTCTGAAAGTGTCGCTTGCCATGGCCACGGCTGTCTGACCACAGCGATGCCAAGGCAGTACAATGCGTATTTTGGTCGCATGTTTGGTTGATCAGCACTTGCAACAAACTGTAGTGGAAATCATATACATGTTGGGTCCCCAACTTCTGCTGTTGTCCACCAGCGTGGGTGATGCCAAGGTAGCAATCGTGGTGCCGAACGATCCAAATTTCACTTACATGGCTTAGTTGCCTGTTGTCCCTAGGTTTGATGGCCTTTGCAGAGACATGTTGGCAAGGCCAAGACCGGTCGCGCAGCCACATGTAGAGCCATTTAAAGGACGCGCTACTTTTGCATACATCATCGGCACTCAATGTACAAATTCATTCAAAATCATCAACGGATTTGATGCTGCAGTTGCGCATCGCTCAACGTATGCCCTTATTACCAGATTGTTGAATTCTCTCGAGTCAACTGACATATCTATAGTTAGCTACATGACTCAACATTCCAACACTCGTCAATGGGCTGCATTCCATCTCTGAATTTGTATGCTTTGCTGGTGCAGGGTCTTCTCTTGCTCCCTCCCTGGGTTTGGTCCAAGCGAGAAGACGCCTCAGCTTTATACCACAGCACTGTGGGCAGCATTTATCCGTGATTTTGTCATCAATGTGATCCAGGCGCCTGCCGTGGTGGCTGGCAACTCCCTCGGAGGCGGCATCAATGCTAATGCGGCCGCCCAAAACAGTCACCTCTTCAGTGGTGTTGTCTTGGTGAACACCGCGGGATCAACGGACAACACACCATGGGACCCCTCAAACGTTCCTGTGAAGAAGACGCCGAATCGATACGTGGTCGAGGTGTCAAGCAGGCATGAACCCCCTCAAACGTTCATCATGCACGTACAGCCCGGTACCATCCCATCCACGCCTTTGCGCTGCATGTACATCTGCACATATGATGATCGTGCATTGCATTCGAGAGAAGTTTGCAGGTTTCAGGCTGTTGCACTGCCCCAGGGAGGGTGTGTGTTCCTCCGTGTAGGACTGTATCACGGTAGAAGGACATGCAACTGCCATCAAGCTTTCTAAATTCACTGTTTCAGCATGCAAGGCAGCACAGCTTGCAAGCGCGATGCCATTCACGCAACTTGGGGCCATGATACATGCAGGAGCAGCGTCATACACGATGGTTAGTGGTACACTATCCAGGCACACGATGCGCTACGATTTCCACGTTGCTCTTGATTGCCAATGGCTACGTGGATGCGGTAGTAGTGTTGATATGAGATGATGACATCAGTATGAGCATCATTACATCACATAGATAATGGCAGGAAATAGTCAGCAAGCAGCAAAGACAGCCCATTCGAAATATGAGCATTATCATCAGCATGCGCACATAGCGTGAGTATGTCTAACACGTTGGCCCACATTGTGCGGAACTTGAACAGCTGCATAGCGACGTATCTGCTGA
Source organism: Nuphar pumila (assembly GCF_984573655.1). Taxonomy (NCBI): domain Eukaryota; kingdom Viridiplantae; phylum Streptophyta; class Magnoliopsida; order Nymphaeales; family Nymphaeaceae; genus Nuphar; species Nuphar pumila. Next base: position 45,295 of record NW_028323355.1, on the reverse strand, counting down.
GTCCGTTGTCTCCATATGCCCGGCAGACATCTACGAGGGAATGAACAATTCACGCATACTGCGTCCGTGCAGGGTAGTGTTTGCGTACTTGCAGCAAGGAATTGCCCAACAGCTTGAGCGCCTCTACCCCGTGCGCCCATTCAACGCGGACAAGTGGCTGAACGACGATATTTACCGTGCATCTTGCGACCCGTGCGCAATCCAAGTCGTGCAAAGCGGCTTCTATCTCTCCACGCCCGCGCCACTCCCGCATCTTCTAGGCAAGCTGTATAAAGGTCCAGTTCTTGTGCTTCAAGGAGTACTGGACCCTTTGAACGATGCTCGAGGGCGAGCACAATTACTCGAAGAACGCATCCCTCAAGCAACGGCCGTCTGCATTGAGGCTGGACATTGCCCCCATGACGAGTGCCCCGACCTTGTCAACGATGCCATTGCGGATTTCATCAAGACCTTCGTCAAGCAGGAAGCCCAGACTGCAAGCGCTCGATGACACTTTGATTGCAATTCAACAAGGTTGGCGCAGAAAAACCTCACCACATGAACCGCAACGCATAGAGCTCACACCAGTGTTTCATCGGAACGGGATTCGACCACCATGTCTGCCCTCACAATTCATGTATTTGCAGCCGTCTGTGCCCAGAATCCACTCTGCCTGGCGAAACATTGGCTCACATTCATATGATAGTAGTATGTTGTTACAATTGAGTATGGAAAGATGTGCAGCAAAGGCAAAGAAATGACATTCACATTCCATGCATGTCAGCGACGCAGACAGACTGGCAAGGGTCGGTGATGATCATGACGTGTGCTGCCCAATGCAAGAGCAGCGTCAGAGACCAAAGATCAAGGCCATGAACTCAATGGGGACAGCTTCCACGAAGTGCACTTCCCGGAAGCGCAAGGCACAGCAGTTTGGGCCGTGCAACAGCACGCTTTGGCTGCACAATTGTTAGACCAGCGTCTAGCCAATCAGATGCCGCAGTTATCGTACTGAATCAGTGATATGGATGGTCACGCGTCATGCTACCGCAAGTTTGGGGAATGTATAGGTAGTTCTAATCCGAATATGTCTATCTACTATTTGGGTCACTCCTCCCAAACAATAACTGCCACGCTGTCAATAAAGAAATACATATCACTGATTCAGTGCAGTAGCATTTCTGGTACAAGAACACCAGTTTGTGTAACCTCACTTTGGACCTCACAGCATGTAGGCATCTCATCTCACGGTGTCCTCTCAACCGCCTGTCTGTTATCGTCAGAATCAACCATGTCTGTCCCCAAAAACCATGTATTTTCAGGCGTCTGGACCCAAACATCACTCTGTCTGGCGCAACACGGGTTCCCTCTCATTCTTTGCTTGCTCTGAAGCGCAGGCGCACGTAATCAGCTGACCACGTCCCGGCAGAGTCCTGAAGGGCCGGTCTAAGGTTCTCGAGCACGTTCTCCAGAGCAGTTTTGCGCTGATCGTCAGGGATGTGAGACAGGATGCCACCTGCAAACGTGTCCAACCAACCCTCCATATCTGTTGGCAATACTACAGGTCGTGGCACAGACTCGATGTATTCCACTTGGAAGCCAGCACGCTGCAGCACTTGCTCGTATTCGGAGCTTGTTGGGAAATACCTGCATACCAGTTTCGGCCGTCTCAGGCACCTCATTGCAGATCTGTTTGTTTGGAACTTTGCAGATCACCTGCTATGGCGGTGCTTTGCCAGGCAGTTTGCTTTGTGGGTCTGTATCCCTGAAACGCATGATTATCTGGAACACAAATGAGGTCAAACCCCATTCTGCCGAAGCACTGCGCTATAAATCACTGTGCTGGGGCTTCTGCTATGGATCGTCTACCATGGGCAATCAATCTGCTATGTAACATCTAGTATGGAGAACAAAGCAATTCTGAGAGGCAACTCCAAGCGCAAGTCGCATGTTTCGTTGCTTTATGACTGGGATGGTGTGGCGCAGCGTCTTGGCACAATATGAGTCATAATGAAACAGCGTCTTGTGGCTGTGCTGAAGCCATGCTCAGCACATGACCTGAGGATAGTCAGGTATCTTCACCGCACTAAATCAACAAGGACATTGGCAATACCAATTGCAGCTTGGATTTCTGGCATGCATTTCAAGGGGCGCATGACAGTTGAAAAGCATTTCAAACACACAATTTTCTTCTGTATTGACCACGAGAAATGACAGTTGTTGAGTTCCAGCTCTCCTATGGGTTGGATTGTTCCCATGTAACAACATCTCAACAACAGGTGTATACAGGGTGGGTGCATGGGAATGCGCAATGCATCGTGCCAATAAGCCTGTACAGAAGCGTATGTCTGGTACAAAAAACAGGTTTCTCTCTATCTGATGGTGTAGGTGCTGACCCAGAAAATGTGCAGCCAGCATACGCTTTTGTACAGCTCGACGCTTTGTTCCAGGTGCCTGTCATGGCACACTTGGAAGTGCACCTGTCATCAATTTTTTTGAATGTCTTGCTGTTGCAGGTCTGCTGCTAAAGTCCATCATGCCACCACCAATATCAACTAATCGCTCACGTACGGTAACAATCACCAACACATGGGTGAGCGTTTTGGGAGCGTGACACGATTTTTGGGTACGTTTACCTACATACCTGAAAAGTCAAGGTACTTTCTGTATGCAAAGTTGGCGGCGAGTCCAAGAGCGTGACCGTGACGGCCTACTTGTTTCTGGTCACGGTACTCTCATGACCAACACTGACTAGCAAATCGACCCATCATTGATTTGGAGGAGACCACACCAAGGCAGGATGTCGTCCGGGGAGAGGCCATGTTGCCTAAGCTCAGCGGTCAAAGCTGTTTGAATGGCAGCAACGTTGCCGTGGGCGCCAAACTCGCCGACGAAGCGGCCGCCTGCCTTCAAACAACGGAACACACCGTCCGCAACAGCCTGCGGGTTCTTCATCCAGTGCAGGGTGGCATTCGTGAACACCGCATCGAATGAGGCCTCCGGCAACTTGAGCGCTTGCCCATCCATCAGCTGTGCCTCCACACCTGCAAGCAGCAAGCGTTGATGAAAATACTTCCTTCTTACGTTATTACTTTCGAGTTTTCGCTCAGGCAAGCGGCAGTGCATACACAGCAGGCTTGCCTGCCCCGACCGCTGAAGTTCAATGAGCTGCACTGTTTCAAACATGTATACTTGATTGCTTTCGGCCTGTGCCGAATAGTTCTGACTGTTGTCTGTGTGATGTAAAGATGTATTACTGTTATCTATCCTGACTGTTATCTACGTGATGTAAACACATATCTTAATTTTTACAGCACTCATGCATCCTCAAGGACATGAGCTGCTGTAGCAAAGCCCTCGCCGCAATCAGGTCACTCAACTGCCGGCGACAAGCCCTCGTACATGAGTACGTGAGTCATGTGATCTTGGGTCTCATTGATCTTGAGCTTCCAAAGCACATCGGGGTCCTGCCAAACAGTTCTCAGATCTCCCGTAACATCATTGCAATAATCCCCATTTGAGCTGTCGGGGAGTGCCTGAGATAGCCTGATGTCAGCTGTAAGATGGCAAATGCCACCTGAGTTGCTCTTGCACCCGCCGACGTACGGCCAGACTGTCTGACTTGTGGGTCTAGATGCCTAAAAGATCACGAATTTGGGGACAGAACTGGGGGTCAAACCCCATTGTGAATGCGGTAGTGTTGTGAAAGATTAATTAACTGGGGGTCAAATCCCATTGTGGCAAAGCACTGGCACCCGCGATGTCCTGTGCCCATGATCGCACCCAAGAGATGAGCTTGCTGGCTCATCAGTGTTTCGCCAGGGAGGTTGCTTTGCGGGTCTGTATCCCTGAAAATGCATGATTATCTGGGGCAGAAACGGCGGTCTAACCCCATTCTGGCGAAGCACTGTTGCTCATACGCTAACAGGTTGTCATGTATGCCAGAGATGTGCACACGCCGTGCGCGAGCACCTCCTGAGTTGCCATGCGTTAGGTGCACGCCATGGTTGCGTATATGTTCCTCAAGGATTGGCCACTACGCCTGTGACCTATATCACTCCCAGAAAAAGTAGGAAAAAAAACCGAGACTGAATTGCATGCGGCGTTTCTTTATATGATGTCCATGCAGGTGCAGTGGTGCTGTAACAAGATACATCAACATCATCATGAAGTCCTGCCTGAGAAGCCTTGGGTATGCCGCCCTCGCCGTCAGCGCTTTGCCAGGTAGTTTGTCTTGTTAGTTGTATCCCTAAAATTGCATGATCATCTGGGGCAGAAATGGGGTTGAACCCCATTCTGGCGAAGCACTGCTCATGGCGCACGGCACATGGAGCGAATTGTGATTGAATCTTTTGTTGATGGAGCTTCACAGCAGTCGCCAGAATGTGGTTCGACCGCCATTTCTGCCCCCACAATTCATGCATTTTCTGGCACCATGACCTGCAAATTACAGGATCTGGCGAAACGCTGCTTCACCAACATCTGGTAGAGCAAAGTGCACTTGGTACCCGTGGTGATCTATGCACTGCGACTGCCATTCCGGGCGTCAGTGGGCGTTGGTCACGAGGCGGTTGGCTGTGAACGCACCCAATGCCTGTGTTGCTCTCACCATGTCTGGTGCTGCATCCACTCCCATGACCTTGCAGCCCATCGTTTGCAGCTTGAGTGCAAGCTCGCCTGAGCCGCATCCCAAATCCAGTATGCTCTCCCCTGCAAGAGAATGCTGTCCTCATTTAGTGATGCCCTTCATCGTCCTTGGAGCTGTGTACACGCCATCAGTCATGTCCTGGATTCCCATGCATCTTCAGGGTTCGGATGCACCGGGAAATCATGAACATGACTTCGACATGTAGGTGAGTGGTAAACTAGAGACTTTGCGTTTGGAATGAATCCTGAAACGAAGATGTATCGCTTAGGACGTACCTTCTTGGGCATCCAAAACATCCATGATCAGATTGGCCTTCTCATGCACAAAGATGGCGTTCTTCCTGTAGACGTCAGCTCGCCATTCAAGACAGGCTCCAGGTTTTATAGCAGACAATAGCCTCATGTTGGGACGTGCTTGTGAAAGCCGCAATTGCGGGAACTTTCTCATGGATGGCTGAATGTGCTGCTTCCTTTGAAGAATCTGGTGCTCTGTCGGAAGCTTGTACCTCCCTGCAGAAGCCGACGTAAAGTAGCTGAACTGGCTTTTAACATGCATTATATATATTTCGAATTGCCTACACGAAGGTGCCTTGAACGTAGGACGCATGTTGCAAGCAATCGCTCGTGTGAACGTGAGCGGTAGCTACAGCCCTAACCCATTGAACCCTGGTCCAAGTCGCCGGCAGCGGTAAGTGGCCATGGCACACAGCGATGAGCACGTAGACAAAATGCATGCGCGTTCATGCATTGCCAGTGCAGATGGAACATTGCTGCCCATGTAATCGACACACTGCTGAACAGATTCGACTCCCTCTGCCGGGCTGGCTGGAACCACGCGCCAGTGTGCACATCATGATCCGCCAGATCCAGCTGGGAGGGGCGCACGCCTGCGGACACTCAAGTCGAGCCCTTCTCAAATCTCGCATGACTTTGACAAAGCCTTTGTCACAGCCTTCGAGTGTCTTAGCTGATTCGCTTAAACAGTCACGTAAAGGTCGGTCATGAGTGGATGATAGTGGAGAATCTCAGGCACGTACCGGTGGGTGATGATTGTGTGGGCACTAGATGGTGGTGTAGCATGATAACTGGCGCACTGATTTAAGACTCCCTCATGCTCATTCACAAATCCATCCACCTCGCCCTGATCTCATGGGCCGATGCGTTGTTCCTGAGGCACCCGCGAGTGCGTGCGATCCCATTTGACTCACTTTGTGGTCACTGAGAAGTGCGGCAACAGGTTCACGGTAGCAATTGCAAGCGTTTGGCCACCACCTGGAATCTGAAGCGCTTCACTGTTCGCAAGTACTAGTGCGAGCGTTTCACAAGCTCGGGCTGTGCTTTCCTAGCAGGAAGAGCACAGATTCAACGTCTGGAGCTGGGCAATTGCCTGCAGTAAATACTCTTCCCGAAGCAATCAGCTCTTTCGCCGATCTGGAGTTCCTGCACATATTCCGTTGCTCGGAACTGGCCACGATACCCGAAACTGTTGGCGCCCTCATGTTGATAAAGATCGTTCCGTTTGAATTGCAAGCTGAGATCTCGTCCAATGTCCATCGGGTCTCTATCCTCGCTCACCACCTTGCACTTGGGGCGTTGCACAGCTCTGACGTCCCTCCACCATCCATCGGGACCCTGTCCCTGTCCACCTTGAAGTTGGACTATTGCTACAATCTAATATCCCTCCCAACATCCATTGGATCCTTGTCCTTTCTCTCCATCTTGGACTTGGCCTGTTGCACCAATTTGACATCCCTCCCAACATCCATCGGTCCTTGTCGTCGGTTGCCACCTTGAAGTTGCTCGGTGCCATGCTCCAACGTCCCTCCCAGCATCCACCGGGTCTCTGTCTTCGCTCTTCCCTAGACTTGCGCCAATGCGGATTTGGAATCTCTCCCTTTGACCTTTGAGCCCCTGTTTGCGCTCACCCGTTCAGATAATTCCGAGTCTATCGTGTGGGTTGAGGCACCCTGGCGGAATCAATCAGGTTGCTGACACGATACTGCTACAAGCACCCCTCCATGCGATGGCTTTTCTCTGTAAAGTTTCAGCCTGTCGCTAAAAATTCACCGAGATTACCCCATGCCCAACTTCCATTTCGAGCTTCTTATACACCGTAACGATACCAAAAAACGGACGAGCTTTTTGAGATCGTGAAATCATTTTTTGGTATCTTTCCTGTACTCATACCTGACAATTTCACATTTTCTCTGTGTAAACTTGTCCAAAAACGTGACCGCGACCGCCTGTTTGTTGGTATTGTTAATCATCGCCGGACGCGAGCGGACGATGCAGGACATTCACTTGCTTCCGCCGGCTGATAGTGTTGGTGGCTTGCCGTTTGTGCCCTGACACTGTGTGCACATGTCACTATCCGCCCTCTTGACGCCTGCTTGAGCTTGTTGTTTCCCTTTTCAATTCTCCCTTTTCCTGTCCTCTCAATGCAGGTCACGTCGCCAGTTAGGTAGGCCAGAACCCTTTGATCCCGTGACATCAGCATGGTAGGCCTGGCGTGCTTCCCGAGTTTCCTCGCTTCTCACGCGTCAGTGATTTCTTGTTCCTTGTGTACCTTGCGCTATTTGACGGTGGGCTGTTACACTTCCAACAGATTTGTTCATTTACTCAAATTGGGTGAGTTGCTTGGGAGTGTCACACCAATTGTGGATATGATGGTGTCTACTTTCACACCATAGCCTCCTAGTTTCGTCCTCCTGCACATTGGATGCTGCATCCGTCCATTTAGGCGCCAAATCAGCTCTGCCTGTCTCGCCCGACTCGTCAACGCCGCCTTTTTTATTGGCGTATTTCATGCATTCTTTTTTGTATCTTTACACAACACTATGCTTTATGCTTGACATTGCATGTGACGAGGATTCCCATAAACCTCGCATATTTCGAGATATCTATGCACAGTTCATAAACTTACGCGGAAAGTTACGGCGTCAATTGCCGACTATGCGGCACATCTATTGCAACGTTATCATATTTGCTCTCGACTTGGCATTTGCTCGGAGTTGTTAGTCGGAGGTGCATGCGCCTGCTTCGCACCTTGGCACCGATTCTCTTCATCCTTCTGTTCATTCCTGCGACTGCATGCTCACGATTTTTTATAGTTTTGTAAAAGGGCGCTGAGAAATCCGTTTGGTACAGTGATGCAATCTTTTTCACGAAACGCGTAGAGCGGTTGCAGCTGTGCACAGCATTTGCTCCTGTGTACTGGTGGGGAGCGGACCGCACTGTGTGCCACATATACACCATGCGCAGTGTTTACGCGCTCTTTGATTCCGTTCCGTACTTATGTGGTGCGCTCTTCGTCTAGGGGTTCAGGTTGCAATTTGGTTATAACCCTGCAACGACCAGCACAGTAAACATGGCTTGAACTCCTGGTCTCAGTGCACAACGGACCTCGAATATCTATACACATTTTAAACGTACGCGAATTGTCATCGTCGACGGTTCCGTCCAGGAGTCTCCTGGCAGGAGAGGCAGATTTCAGGATTTTGCCACTGTTGTCGATAGCATGTAGCGCCCTATCACAAGCCTGTTAATCAATGTACTGAAGCATGTTTGCCTTACAATCGAATGATTGCTCTAGGAAGGGATGAATCTTTACTTTGTGCACTTGGAAGGCCCCACGGTGGTGAGATCTGGCATATCAAACGCAACGGGTGCGACCCAGCTTTAAACTGGCAACTTCGAAGCAGCTGAGATTAATATCAACATTGTTTCGTGCATATTGTTCTGGGAGTGCAAGCATAATCAAAGATACCCGAACACCGTAGGGTTGGCGTGCACCCCTAAACAAGCCTTTGCAGGAACTTGACTCCAATGTGGCGAGGGGAGGCTCTCTAGTTATGGCAGTGCGCTTACAGTAACGATATGACAACGGATTTTCAGATCACGAAGGAGGTTGGAAAGCCTTCTTATGGCGCGCTGAATGATATGCAGGTTCAGTTCCCTTGAATGCGGCAGCCATCTCAGGCTCCAAGCACGCAACGCAAGCTTAGTCACCAATCACAAATGCATTGGGCACGCTGTTTCAAGCCACACGGTGTCGGCAATTCCTCGACATCCCTTCGCATCCACTGATGGCAACGGTGTGGAACTCACAAAGCGTCGTGCGGTTGCCTGCCCCTTCGAACCCGGCTGAGCCGAGCGCAGCGACACCCGTAATTGGATGTGACGGCGTCCGCAGTCGGTTACTTCAAGGCGCGGCAAAACCGATCTTTCAGCTGGCAGCGACATGCACAACAGAGGAACATCTGCGCAATGTCGGCAATTACCAGCGATTCCATGTACGGCCACACTCGCGGCGTTGGCACAGCAAAATCTCAATCTCTGACGCCAGCAGAGCATCTCAGACGGAAGTCATCTCGTACAGACCTTTTTCGAACTTGGCAAGCAGGCCTTTGGACAACGAGGAAACCAGCTCGAACCAGGCTTCAGACGGCCCGATGGTGGTGTTTGAGTCTCGGAGGGCCCAAGGGTCTATATCGATCAGATCCACGGCAAGTGGCCGTGATAGGGATGCTGCAGACGCTGTACAACGACCTGGCACGTCTGTATCCCAAGACAAAGCGCCCCAGTGGCCCTGACAATGGTTGACAATGTGGCAACATCAAAGCCAAAAACGTCGTGGTGTGCCTCCCAAACGGATTCTGCTTCACCTCGGCATGAAATCCTTTGATGACTTGAGTTGCTGCCCTTGCCAAGTATATAAGATACCTTTACCTTTGGCTCTCAAGGTAGCTGTGCTCAAATACACGAGGCTGTGCGTGCATGTGTGGACATCCTTTGTCTGTGAGTGCTGCCGGTTGCATTGTTCGTTGCATTTGACTGGTTGCTCAGCGGACTGGCCAGCAGCTGGGGTATTGCACAAGTGATCTCAAATTTTAAGTTCCTCCTGGAGATGCGGTATGGTTACTAAAAAGATACATCATCATCTGTGAGGTGCTACAACATGTCGATGTGAAGATTGCCACATGAAGCTGTCGGACAGGTACATCGAGCTCCATACCTACCCTCGCAACGCATTTTTTACGACATCAGTGTAAAATCTTAGCACTGAGGGCTGTCGAACCAGACATTGAGGCACAGTTGCCAATGCCATTGTGGATGCCGTAGTGTTTGTACAACATACATCACATTGCATCACATAGAGAATGGGCAGGAAGTAGTCACCAAGCATTCAGCAAGAAAGATACATCATTATCAGTGTATAGCCAAGGCCAAAGCGTTTGCAATTACAGTTCCTGAGCATGTTTACTGTATCTGTAGGTGGAATGCCATCGCCGAGGTCACGCATCCTCACATGGGGGCATATACCCACGGGCGCGAACCCTGACCGGCCACGGGGGATCTACATGTGGGGGGGTGTTGGGGTTGGCAAGAACGATGCTGATGGACATCTTTGTCGATAGCGCTCCCCGAGAATTCAAGCTGACAAGGATTCACTACCACGACTTCATGCTTGACGTACATTCCCGCCTCAGGCAGCACTCGCGGGAACAGGTGCGCAGCGTCCGAGATGAGAGCAATTTGACTGGACATATCCTGGGTCAATGCACCTGAAAATGACTGTTTTTGCATATATTGCGATGACAAATTGAAGCTTGAGCGGGGCCTGGATAGAAAACCTTTGAGGTTTGCGTCGTCAATGCTGCTTTTGTTTAGGGACTTTGATAAGACTCATCATGTCGAGTTTGCCTAGGCAAACTTGCTATGAGAACAGGCGTTGAAGACGAGCTTTTATGCGCCCAAGGCAAGGTGAAACTACTAGGAAGGAGGGTGTCCAGTCAATGGTGCTTTCAGAGGGTGACCAGTTTGAGGGCTGTCAGTGGCACCTTGTATCCTGCTTGACAGACCGCATGGCAGCATTCGAGCGGGTTAGTGTGATGCACGTCACGAAACTTATCAGCCTTGAGTTGTCGACTCGTGCAGCGCGCTTGTGCCTTCAGCATCGCCTGCTCAGCATTGCCTGCTCAGCATCGCCTGCTCAGCATGCTCCAAGAATCTCTCCAAGACTCGTTCACCTAAGATGAGTTTTTGTCATCCCTGAGCGATCATTGTTGCCTTTGCAGCAACAAAAGCAACCCGCATGAAGGTGTTTTTTGTCTATTGATAATGGGCAGCGGGACGTTGATATGATGATGATGTATCCTTTCACGACACTACCGCATGCACATGGACATTGGCAACTTCAAGAACTACTTAGGAATCAGTGCTACCATTACCGTCACCCGAGGCATGCGTACTTACCAGCCTGACTTACCATAGCCTGACCTGACATGTCTTCTACTTTGTCTTCGGCCACCCTGCAGGAAAAGAGATCAGCCACAGCTGACCAAGAATGTCCCGTCAATTCCTTTGGCAGATCATTGCACATGCACACTCAATTTGTGCGGAAAGGCCCAGGGTTGTGACTCTCCACTCCACTGCAAACATGTGTGGAGACACTACACGGATTATATACATGGGGTTAGGGGTTAGTGTCTAGGGATCCATTGAAAGATTGAAAGCGTGTGTTGTTGTAGGACCCCCTACTGCGCGTGGCGGACTCCATCAGCACATCCACAAAGGTCCTATGCTTGGACGAGCTCTTTGTCAATGATGTCGCCGACGCGATGATTCTCGGGCGACTCTTCGAACGCCTCTGGGACCGCGGGATCACACTAATCGCAACGTCCAATCGCCGCCCTGACAAGCTTTACGAGGGGGGCCTCCAGCGGCAGCTCTTCATGCCGTTCATCCACCGGCTCGAGAAGGAGTGTGTTGTTCATGACATGGACTCGCCGACCGACTACCGCCAGCTCGCAACGCGGACGGTCGGCGTGTACTTTGTGCGACTCCGTGAGGGCTTCACAAACGATGACCGCCTGGAGCACACGTTTGACAAGGTGACAGAGTCGGCGCCGGAGGTTGCTGACCACGTCGATGTCGCCATGGGCCGGCGGCTGGAGGTGCGGCAACCAAGGCTTTTGTTTTTGGCGAATATTGCATGAGCAATGCCATCATCTATGCCAGATATTCAGTGATTTCTTAGGTCTGCATGGTACCTTTAGCGGCGAAACAACAGGCCATGGCGGCAACTCAAGCTTGCACAAAGTCATGGCGGAAATATTGTTCACCTTGGAAATACATGTGCTTCTGGGCTAAACTGCCCTGTCTGGGCCTCAAAACAACCTCATTGCAAGCTGTGGCAGAATCACCAGTGACTGTGCAGATGCGGCAAGGTTGCAATGGCATTTGCTGGCATAACCCTTGATCCTACACCGACATCGATTTGATGGGATTGCATCCCCGAGGAATCGCATCCTATGCAACAAGCTCCATTACATTGTCTGCTTGGGGTTGCACTTGCACGCACAGTGTGTGGGTTTGATGGAGCACATGAGCGTGAGTTCAACCTGACAAAGGTTCATCGTGGGGACTCTTGAAATAGGTCAAAGGGGTTGGGCGTTAGGACAGCTCTGCTCGATCCAACGAGAGGAATTTCGTCGCCATTTAAGTAGCAAAATCGCCTTGGAGCCTTAGAGATAACTAGGTACCTTGCAATGGACTACCGTAACAATACCAACCAACGGGCGGTGAGGGTCACGTTTTTGGACTCGCCGCTAAGTTTGCATAGAGAAAGTATGACGAATCTTCAGGTAGTTGTAGAGGGGAAATGCTAAAAATTGATGTCACGCTCCCAAATGATCGCCCGTTTTGCTGGTATTGTTATGATATGCTTGATTGTGCCTTCATTGTTGCACACCTGTGCAGGTTCGCGCGGCTGTGGGCCGTGCGTGCTTATTCACTTTTCAAGAGCTATGCGGCGAAGCCGTCGGAGCTTCGGACTACATCGCGGCTTGTAGAAAAGTTCCACACCATCGCGCTGAAGGCGTGTCAGTTTTCCATGCCGGCAATCGCACCCTTGCGTACCGATTTGTCGCGCTTCATCGACGTCATGTACGACCACCGAACCAAGCTTCTCGTTTCAGCCGAGGACTACGCCCCGGCGCTCTTTAAGAACGTTGTGACGTATGCTGAGAGCAAGGCGCGGGGGAAGGGCGACCACCTTGTGGTCGACGACAACTTGGGGTTTGCCAAAGATAGGACGGTCAGCCGTTTGACCGAAATGCAGAGCATGGAGTACGCACTGGCACATGCCGAGCGGCATGCTCCGGAGTTGTTGCTCGCGCTGCAAGAGGCGCGAGCACGAGGCGGGTGAGCATGCGTACAAGTGTAAACTCACCTCTCGTGTAGCCGTTCTCTGCTTTAAGTTTGGAGTTAATGGTGTGCACTGCGGTGTTTCGTTTGCTTTTAGCTCCATGTGCTACCGGATGGTTCCAAATGGGCCGTGGGTTAAGGTCCTGCAGTGTTGCAGCTGTAGGAGTTGTGCAGATGATCATCTGCCCGCAGCGAAGGTGCCACTGGCGGGTAGTGGCATCGGTTTTGCCACTACGGCGGTCATTCCCCGCCGGTGCCTGGTGTTTGGGGAAATAGATAGTTCCGAGGCGTTGGCGAAGATACTCGTGCCCCGTCCGTTCGAGTCATTCCATGATGCTTGGTAAAATTTTTGCAACTGAACTTCAGGCTGAAGATGGTCATCAATCAAATTCCATTGCACATACCTTATACTTGTATGCTCATGCAACAACAATTGCTTGTGTAAGTAGCGTTCACTTCCATCTGTACCACATTCTTTCACGTTATACATGGCAACGCCGTCTTCTCGGCCGGCATGTCTCCTTTTCATTTCACATTTTACTTGTGAGTGGAGCGCCTTGTGGTCTATGTCGCGAGGATAATGCAAATAGCAAACCCTACTGTCAGTATGGGCGGCAAGAAGCTAAGATTGCTTTGCCTGCACAGCTTCCGAACGAGTGCCTCCATATTTCGAGAGCAATTTACAAGGTCTGGTTTAGACAAAGCTCTTGAGGACCTTGTTGACTTGGTGCGTGTCTTATTACCTTGAACGAAGCACCTGGTGGTCTTGGTAACATCACCAAGGTTATCGGTCAGGTTGATGAGCAAAGAAATCCCCCTTAGCACTACCCCAGATTTTGGTCCTCGACGGAACCGAAGTACCGCCTAATAGCTCGAACAGATGAGTCCCGAGAACACCCCACAGCAGGGTGAGCAGCATCACCAACAATCATGCACGTTCAATTTCAACTGTTGTGAACTGTGTGCTAGTTGGTTTTGCAATGCCGAGAATGTCAGCCAGTAATTCTCAGGCAAACACGGTAGTGTGGCTCAGCTTACGCCCGAACACCTCCGCAAATTGCATCGTTAGTGAGCAAAATTTCAATCTAATAATCATGAATTTACGTGTCGCTTTCATTAAGTTCTAGAGTCCAGGTCTGTGGCGATCCATATTCGAGACGGTTCGAATTCAAGCTTGGGTGCTGTGGGCATGTGACCGTCGTGCCATTTGCCAGTGCGCAGTGGCCGCTCGGTGACGAATCCACAGCTCTGTTTGAGCCGAGATGTAAGACGCTCGTTATGGCTTGTTCAACAAGTTTCTTGCGACGTGTTGCATTGCTTGCCTTCAGGATTTCATAGATGCTCCTCTTCCTGCAACGGGGCCTGCAATGGAAGATGTGCAGCCAAATTTCAAGCCTCCGTTCTTCCAATGGTGGATTGCTGAGAAGGTACTGAACCATTCCAAATGTTTCACACAGCCACACTGAGTAGTGCACACAAATTGGTTCCCAGATAACAACTTGTTTTCAGGCACCTGAACCTGCAAAGCATGACGCCCTAAGGAACACTACATGGCAGATGCCCATCTTTGCGAAGGCTCGAGGCTGGCTGCGACTGATAGCCACAGTTGTACATCTGCACACAGCTTCCAGTCCCATGGGAATGCACAAGCGCAACTCGCAAATGGAGTTGCAGTTGTCTGGTTTGTGAAGCAGAAGTGGACAGCAAGATGATGATGACGGTGTCTCCTTGCATTCTCCTTTCCTCGTATCCTTGTTATTTTCCTGCCATTGTCTATGTGACGTAATGATGTACCTTATCTGAGACGACCTGAGATGATTAGTTTCTTGCTTGTTTATGTGATGTAACGATGACGTAACCTTTAATATCACGCAACAAAAGTGTCGATTCATGCGTGCAGAGGTCGGACGGGGAGTGGGAGTATTTCAAGTCCGAGGAGGCGATGCAATACATCGCTGACCATGTGAGGTCACAAGGCCCGTATGATGGCTTAGTAGGTTTCTCGCAGGTGCGCAGTGCTTTGCCAGGCATATTCTGGCATATCTTAGATTGCTTTGTGGGTCTGTGTCCCTGAAAATGCATGACTATCTGGGGCGGAAATGGGGATTGAAACCCATTCTGGCAACGCACTGCAGGTGCGACTCGACGTTAACGTTCACTCAATCTGACTTCATTCACACCGTCTGGAGAGGGGGCTAGAGAGGTGTCTAAAGAGTTGCGCCGCGACGTTGAGGTTCACTCAGTCTGAGTTCAATCACACCGGCTAGAGAGGGGGCGTCAACGCAGCCTCTCCCTGCCTTGTTTTGCACCCCGCCATTGTTTCATTCATTCCAAGCATGTGTATCAGGCATTGGGGTGTGTGGAAGTTCGAGCCAAGATGTTCAACAGACGACCTCACAGGCACACGCAGACAAGTAGGCAAGCTCACAGGCCGTAGCCCCACCAAGCTAGACGAAACCGAAGTGTTCTGCGAGAGCTGAGACCGGGTAGCGGTCGAGGCCTTGTAAGGCATATATGTAGTTGCGAACGTTTATGCGAATGCAGCAGGATTGCTGCAGCCAGGTGTCATATTCATCGTGGAAGGGGTGATGCCATTGTTGTGCCGGAATGGGGCCCGACCCCTACTTCTGTCCCCAAACCTCATGTATTTTCAGGCGTCTGGACCCAGAAATCACTCTGCCTGGCGAAACGCTGGATGCCGCTGTGACCCCGCCTGGATGTTGTCCTCGATCGTCAGTATGAGTCGTCAGATCTTTGCCAGTTTTTTCACTCAGTCTCAACCACATGTCTCACGTGTGGCTGCATGTCATGCAGGGAGCCGCTGTGGCTGCAGTCTTTACAGGCTTGAGGCAAGCAGGTGTGTTATTGGAGGTGTGCTACTCCCAGTAAATTGCTTTTCTCAAACACCAATATCCACATCATTCATTGCTCAAAGAACCCCAGTCAGGAAAGCGACGACGCCTGGAGCGTTGATCGCCTTGGGGGTTGTGTCGATTGTGTTTGATAGGCCCCTAAGGTCATATCAACTGTCCCTTCGTTCAGATCTGGCTCCCACTGTTGGTGCTTTGATGAGGTCTGGCTAGTCTTGGAAATCCCTGCAATATCTCAGCCGTCTGCTGCAGACAAAGTGCGACTCATAGAGGAAGCCCCTGGCGCTAGGAATGCCTCGTCCTAGCACAAGTCCCAATGCCAAATCATGTCAACATTGTGAGGACGCATCTCTACGCGAACCACCTTCCTCGACTAGGGCCTCACTCCATGTCATATAGACAGGCAGCGTCACACAGAACGAACTGCAATGCAACACCAGCCTCTATACCGGCCCTGGGTCTAATATTGCTTGATTTGTAATATTGTAACAGCCTTGCGTCTTGTACGTAATAGGTCTCATTGGGAAGGGGGCAGAGGAGTTGCGTGCTTTTTCGTGTAAATTTGAGTTGGTGACAGACCTAGCGATTGTGCACAACTCAACAGGGATGTGCTGTGCAGGACATGCCCGCGTTCAAGTGCGTTCTTCTCTTTGCAGGCTTCAGGTCAAGGCACGAGCAACACGCTCACGCATTCTCCACCCCCATCTCCACCCCTAGCCTTCACCTCGTTGGCGAGAAGGACTTCCTGAAGGACGAAACAGTGGAGCTCTCAAAGCAATTTCACAGGCCGGTGACAATCTGGCATCGAAGAGGTATGTTCACATGGATGCATGTAAAGGGGTAAGGAATGGGTGCGAGGTACACCAGCTGCAGTGACCAGTTCCGCCCAGTTTCGTCAGGCAGTTTGCTTGGTGGGTGTGTATGCCTGAAAATGTATGGTTATCTGCAGCAGAAATGGGGGTCGAACCCCATTCTGGCGAAGCCCTGGTTTTTGCCCTTGCCTAAGAGGCTCTTCAGATAAGTGTGCCAGGAAATGTGCTGAGAATGCACATGCAAACGAAAGAGGTCAGGAAAGAAGACAAGATGGGATTGTGTTTTCAGACACTCTTGCAGTGAGTAAAGTGGAGCAACTCTCCGTTTGCTCCATCTCTTGAGATGAGCCAACAACTCAAACGATGATGATGACTGATGATCGTTCCGACAGCTGACGTTCAATGAGCTGTATCACTTGGAATGTGCTGTCTTTGTTGCTGCTTGACTATGTCCTGCCGTTATCTATGTGATGTAATGATGTATCCTTTTGTACACTAAACGGGATAACGTCTGGACAGCGACTTAACTTGAGGCAAGGTGAGCACCTGACAAATTGCGCCCATGGAAACGGCGCTGACAGTAGACGAGACCGTCATATCTGAATATGAGTTTTCAAGTCAGCATCTGATGTGTACAACGCAATGCTGGAACGTGGACATAGCGATTTTGGAAGAGATCGAGTAATACAGATCCTTATGACGGATGGATATGGATGTCGATTACATCAGGCCGCCGCAGTCATCATCATTCCACAATGCATAGGCCTGCATTACTTGATCTCCTTCACCAACCAAGCAGTATCCACGTGCCAGCGCTTTCCTGTGTGTGAGGTTCTGTCATGTGACTGCCTCTCAAAACTCTACGTTGTGAGTTTGCGTGAGTGCGTGGCCTTGCCGCGGTATGTGGGTGCTTGGCATCTCTACACACAGACTGAACGTGGCACTCGACGTTCCGTTCAATACTCACTAATGGATGATGTTATTTCCCAAAACATGAGAGTTCTTACCTGATATTTTGTTTCTGTTTACCGTGATATGCTTGGTTGTTTGACCGCCTTGGGTGTTTCCGCTGCCGCGTTACACTCCGTTGTCGCGTCCGTTGTGCGCATGACCTGAATCCTACGCATGGCCTTGTTCAGCGTCATGAGCTTGACGGCCACCTCATTAATCCGGCGTGCCATAAGCCTCCGTAGTTATGACCTCCTGTGGGGGATGCTGCATCCCTCCATTTCGGCGTGGGATCAGCTCAGGCTGTCTCTTCCGTTGTCAACGCCTCCTTTTTTGGGCTGGCGTAGTCCATTTATTGTTGTTGTGTGTTATTTTGTTGCCTTCTTTGCAGGCCACTTGATCCCAAAACTGGATTCTGATCAAGTAATAACAATGCGTGACTTTCTCAAGCAAGTAATGGAGATCCCCAAGATCAGTGCCAAGCTGTGAAGGCATGGATGGAGCATCCTGTCTGTTCGCTAGCAGACTCGCCAGTGTTACAAACCTTTATTGTGACTGTACAGTGGTGCCTGGGTTTGTTCCCGGCTTGCATGTCCGAGGTGCATTCAACGTATAGAGGCGACTCAGGTCATCTCATCACACACTGCCTTATGCACTGATTGTTCTGCGGAATGTGGCTATCTCACCCTGACGTGTAACCCAATTGCAATGAAGTTATGCGAGATGGTAAAGCGCAGCGTTCTAACCTGTGAGTTGACCTCTTTGCGTGATAATCTTTCTGTTGCATTCTGCACTTGGTACGCGAGCTTCTGGAACACGCCGGCTGTCTAGTTCCGGCGGTTCGTCTTCCAGCCGAGGCCAGCATGCTACGATTTTTTGCACCTTCAACAAGTGTCCAAGAACGTCCAAAATACGCACCACCGGGGCCTAATGTTGTTCACATGATCATGCAGAAAAAAGGGACGGCGGGCAGAAGTAGTACTTTATCAGCGGAGTCCTGTCCCAACGTAGCTTTGGTTTCCCTTGTATCAATATACTACGAGTTACGGTTGCAATCTGGGCCCCCTGAAAATTAGGAGAACGGCAAGTCGGCAAGCACGTGCCGTCTACCACCACACCCGAGGCCCTTGGCAAGGGTTTTGCAACCACAATGTATACGTTATCCGAAGATAGACAAAAAGGAGGTTGGCACAGCGGAACGTCCGTTTGTGTTGCATTACTTGACGCAAAACTGGCGTTGGCAAGTAACTGGTGACTTGATGCGGGGTGCCATTGGTGGCGATGTCTGACGCTCTCTAAACGCGCTTTTACTATGCTAGCAGGCTCAAGTCTGGTTACTAGGCAGGACCACGACGCACGAGGTCGTTCCGTTACACACTTCTGCGTTTCCCCCGGCGCTCGCAGCAATAATACTATGTTTCTCACCCTGTAGTCTTTGTGAGCGTCGTATGTGATGTGGACAGCAATTCCGGTGGCACAATTTTCATTCGTCAACTGAACTGCTTTGCTTGTTTGAGTTGCGCTCGAGATATAGGGTGGCAATAGGGTGTCGTCACAGGCTTATGGCAACTTTAGTGAGTGCAGAATAGCTCATTTGGCGTGCGCTATCGTCCATCCTGGTGCGTTCGGGATCTCTGTCGCACTAGTGTTGTGCCATGCCATGATACTAGAGTGCATCATCCTTCCAGAGTATCAACGAAAAAACACGGGGTTCATTTATACAGGAATTCTCATTTGCATAAATGGTCATTGGCAGCTGAGCTGGCTACGTGACCGAGGAAGCAGCACACAGCCGCAGGGTTAATGTTTATGACGCGATGTGTCAAGTCAACACTGCAAGACAAGTGTTCCGTGTCGCTGCCGCGATGCCTGTTCTGAACCATCATGCTGATATTGTTTATGCCATCCTGGGTGATTATGCATCCGCTGCATTTCTTCTGCACTGGGCTGTAGCACTGTGCCATTTTAGGAACCATGCATTAGCTCAAAGAGCTGCACCGATTTTTCGAAGCTGGATGTTGCATGATGATATTTTATATGACATTCTGAAGCATGAAGACGAGAATTTGCAGGTAGGGTCTCTACGTTGGTCGTGCTGCGCGGGTGCGCCGCGTGTGGCGGTTGGCACAATGCTGTTCACCTGCTTGACGGTGCTGTTGCTGCTGGCACAACGTCTAGAAGCGAGCACGACTGCGGACATTATCGAGAACTTCAAGAGCGCAAAGGCACAAGTGGTACAGAATTGGGAGTATGACCCTGACTTGGTCTGCGAGGGTGCGTCAGTGCACGGGAAAATTCAAAAGCGGGCGACGGGGGCGGCAGTGGCGGACCTCACGACGTTAGTGGCAGAAGACGCAAACACGTACGCCAGTGAAGGCATACCGATCTACTCAGGTGTCCAGGTGCGTGACCATACGTAAACTGTCATTGTTCAGGTCTGGAGGCTTCCTCACTCGAACAGTCCGCTGACCATTCCGTCAATCGCGTGCGAGGCTGCATCGCCTACTTTCACTCGCCTCCCTGGTGATATTTGACTGATCACTCGAGCACGGGCTAGATCGCAGTATTCGCAACCATGTGGCGGATGTCACTGAACAAGGTTAAGGCTCGACATTACTTTCTTCTGCTATCTCATGAATTAAGTTCAGCTCGGGTACTGGAGGACGTGTCCACAGCATACACCGCTGCTGCTGCGCATGTAACGGGCTATAGATTATAAAAGCAAAATTGTTCTTTGTGACCACCACCGTCACCAACTCGGCACGATGTCGTTCAATGGCAAAACGGACACTGCCACGTTCAGGATGTCCCCAGTGGGAGGAGAATCTGAGTACTCGTAACGTATATCCATACTGTAAATGCAGCCATCGCAAACTTGTGGCAATGCCGTTAACCACGTGAACATGTTCATGCTGCATGATACCATTCAGGGCTCGGTAACATTGTATCAACAGAGGTCACAGGCCGTTCTTTAACCAAAGTAAATGAGAGAGTACTGCACGAGCTGAGACCGCTTACATTGGACAGAATGTATGCACTGGCGGGGATCGCTGCGCGCCCCCACCCCCCCCCCGCTAGAGGCAAGATCAACCTGTTTTACGCCAGTACGCCAGTATAGAACGGCAAGGGTTGTAATGCCGCATGTCATATTGTTGAAACACAACAGAAGTTCATCGTTCGGAACCGACATAGTCAGATGTGTTCCAAAGAAGCACACATAGTCACCGGGATGTAGGCAAGCTCACAGGCGTAGTCCAACCAAAACATGAAAGTATACTGCGAGAGCTGAGACAGCGTAGCGGTCGAGGCCTTGTTGTATCAAGATTCGATTTCAATCACACAGCATGCTACATGCTGCATGCCGGATGACCACAGTACAATAGCATCATGATGCCCATTACGGACGGGACAGTTGCAGCTGTGCTGGCCAAGAGACATATGGTGTGGGAGTTTTGGTGTGACGGATCGTTGTTGAGGAGTGGCGGCAAACACTGACTATCACTTTCGGCAGGTATCAACATGGCATGTTCACTGCTTGACTGTCTTCGGCATGGACCATGTTGACGTTCACTGCTATCAAGGGACATGCATGGCAGTTACTGCAATGCCATGTCACTCTCCTTAGCTAGCACTGCTTTGCATGATGTGCCATTGATTCAAATCTGCTACCTTGCTCTCGGCCATTGCTATACTCTGCCATCTAGAAACCCCATCTTATTTTCCCGACAACTCTCAAGTTGCTGCACCTGTGAGATGTAACTAGCAGCTGGCGATTGCAACCCCCCAGGCCCTTGACATGATACGTCCCGAAGCAAGAATGGCACGGATAGCCCCTCTCTTCCCAGGGCAAGTTCCCTTGCCAAGTCGCACCGCTAGATGCAAGTTGCGGGCATATCGATCAATTGGAGTTGCCAATGTCCATGTGATTGTCGCGGTGTCGTAAAAGCATACATCTTCATCACCAAATGCGGCAGTGTCGTCGATGCATGGAAGCATACATCGTCATCGACAATACAGTTGCGGCGCAGGTGTACATCAGCAGGAAGTTTAAATTCATCTACGTGCGTCAGCCGAAATCATCATCCACCTCGATCCTAGCAGCGATCAAGAATTCGTTCTGCGGGAACCGGGTCTGCTCCCAGGAGGAGTTCACACGATTGAAAGTCAACGAGTCTGTAGACGACGCCACCTGGAAAGAGTACTTCGTTTTCACTGCCGTTCGCAATCCATGGGCTCGCATGGTGAGTGCCTATAACATGTTCAAGCTCTTCCTCCGCAAACGCGACAAAGCGATGTCGAACAAGCCTGGCCCATTCTGTAACATATCGTTTCTCTCGTACGCGGAGGATGTCTTCAGGCTGCGCTCGACGTGCGAGGCCGACAGCTGTTGTGCTTTCGTCCGGGCCGGGTACGACGAGTTTCGGAGTTCGTTCGTGAATGGGCACATCACGCAGCAGGCTCACGTGATCTTTGCACCGAACGGAGACTCCGTCGTGGACTTTGTTGCTCGTACGGAGAACATCGGAGAGGATTGGGACGACATTCTGAAGGAGATTAGAAGCCGCACCCGCGTCAATGTCCGTGACGGCCACATCGACAATGTCAACGGGCGGCACTCGACCGATGTGTCCAACGTCTCCTCGGATGGCACGCACAAGTGCCTGCCCGCTGATGTTGCGGTGCTAAACCAGCTGAATGCGACGACCATGTTCAGCATTGCAAAGCAGTTTGCCATGGATGTGGTTATGTTGGGGTACCTCCCCGCACGTAGCATGTAGAGCTTGCAGCATTGACTCGATGCTGGTCATTTTGAACATCCGCTTGTGGGCTCCCGGCTATCGTTTGGCAACCTTGCTGCAGAATCTTATCCATAGATTCAATAGATCTATAGAGGACAGTTATCATTTTTTGTGTGTTTCTGAAGGGCATTGTCGTCTTCTAGCTTCTCGGTTTTTCTAGCAGGTAGGCGCCGTTGTGCTTTTCTTTGGCGCCCGCACGCCCCCCCGGTAGGTGCCTTGTGGTGCCTTTGCAGTCGGCCTCTTGTCCTTTCTGCGCCGCCTGAGGCCTCTTCTGCTGTGCTTTCCTTACGATCGTTGGTCTGACGGGCCATTGCATGAAACAACTCTCTACAAACACTTGCAGTCATGCAAACATGCTGCGCGTTTACCACAGCTAGATGCAGGTTCTGATACGTTCTAGCCTCAACGTTTGCGAGGCTTGCAGATAAACGCAGAGGCCGCTTTCGTAGTCTCTGTGCACACACATGTCCCGAGGTGACTTTTTATCCTCGTGTAATACATGATGTCACCCATGAAAAATCGTCGCCAATACATCTAGAAAATCTAACGGCCTATCAAAGAAAATCAGGTCGGAGGGTGGAGCGCCACCTTTTGGCCTCAAGTGGTTGAGGGGCGGTTGCGCCTTCAGGCAGGTAATGGTCATGAACATTTGCTTCCCAAAGTCGTAAGGTTTCGGCAATGTACCCTTTGCCAAACGCCTGTCTGACATGACAGAGGAAAAACCACGCAAATTCGAGTGAAATGATTGGCAACTTGCGTGCATGCACAACCCGGCCTTCACCTTCTGTTTCGTATCTTCAATCCATGTGGCAACGATCTGACCAGGCATGTTTTGCTGATCTGCAAAGACGCATTGACCAGACATTAACTGACTGCACATGTGGCGACGACCCTGCCCCACGCAATCGCTTGCCAGCTGCGTTTTGGGCTCCGGGTTTTCTTTTGGCAACCACGGAGGTGATCAAGCTGACATTGCTGATCAGAGACAGATCGCAGTTTCCAAGTTACACAATAGTACACAACTTTTTAAAGTTCAGATCCTCAAGTGATACGATCGTAATTGAAAAAAAGAAAACATCGTCGTCATCCATGGATAGCATGGGGGCCATCACACACCACGAGGGCACTGGGGGCACAGCAAGTTATAAAACGAGTTGGGAGCAAAGAGGGGTCCCCCAGCTGCAGCAGACTCTCCGAGTCGCTTCCAGCCAACCCAGGTCCCAGCCTTGACCTTATCGAGGTCGTCCGCCCCGGTATAATGCGGGTCAAGGATCAGGAACGCGACGTCACCAGTGCGTTCGTTCCAGTCGATGCCGAGCAACGTGTACGCAAGCACCCCCCCCCCCCACCATGATCGGAGTCCCCCTCGCTGCGAAAGTGTGCAGCTATCTCCGAGGCCAGGTTTGGGACCTCGGAGCCTTTGCTTGCTGTGAGGATGCGGTAGTCCAGCCCGAGCAGTTCCTGCAGCACCATGCCCAGCTCCACGGCCCCGACCCACTGCTTCGACCCAACGAACGAGGACGGCTTGTCTCCGAGCTTTGCGAGCGTCATCTGGATATCCCTGCACATAACAGCCCCTTCGTGATGCACTCGGCAGCCTCTCATCGCCCATGGGTATGTGTTGCTCATCCAAGGAAGACGCTCCAGAAGACGAGGTCGCAGGTCAGGGACAGGAGCAGGTTGGACCGCAGCTTATTCTCGGCATGGGTTGCTTACCCAAGGAAGACACTCCAGAAGACGTGGTCGCAGGTCAAGTACAGGAGCAGGTTGGACCGCAGCTGATTGGGGTACCAAGGGACGCGCGATGTTTCACTCGTTGCTTCAAAGCCATTGCAGCTAGCCAAACTGTCGCCGGCACTGACACACAACAACACAACATGCATACATGTGTGCCACCTGAGGGGGCTGGTGTTGCACGGGGAGACACCTAAGGCTGATCTCGCGCCTAAAGCGGAACGTGATGCGATGATAAGGCGCGATAAAACGGTTGTCCATATAGAAGCCGGCGTTTGCGACCTCGACGTCGACTTTTGGTGTCCTCGAGCTGTAGAAGGGACACCCTTCCTGATGGTGCATTGGGCACACGGCGAGAAGAGCGTCCGCACCTATGCGAGGGGACCGAAGCGCTGGTGTAGCCTTGCAGCTGGAACCAGGACCAGATGGTTTGCAGGGAGCGGTACGCACAGCCCCAGCCGTTGTCGTTGAAGTTGTCCTGCATGTAGTGGTGGTAGTTGTACGAGCCAGCAAGCATGTGCAGCGTCCCGCCCTTGATGCTCGAGCCTGCCAGCGTTTTGTGCACGTCCTTGAGGAGGCGCCGGTCACCCTTGCACGCTGTTGTCATGGCACCTGCGTACTTGGTGTAACGAATGTCATGGGCTGTGGACACCGACAAAGTATCAGCATGACTCAGCGACAGTGTGATAAGGATGATGTGAAGAGCAGGATGCAGCGTGTTGGCACAGAATGACTGGATCGTCGCGGCCGTACCCATCATGTATGGCGATGCTGTCAGCCCAAACTCGTCATATTCCAACATTGTGACCACCGTTGGTCAGGGAATCCTATCTCAGTGCGTGAAAGTGATACCCTAACCAACCCCTTGCCTTTGAGTAGCTTGGAGGGGGTGGTGCTCGAGTCGGGCGGCTCAAATCAGGTGACCCTCGACCCCCTACCCCCTCCAGGCTGCCATCAATCGGACATCAACTTGAGCTCCTGAAGCACCTGCCTCAGCTGAAGGTACCACAATAACAATAGAATGAAGCAGACAAAGAATACATGTAAGCCCTGTTGAGAACTAGCTATTGAGAGATAGTTCTGGTATTGTCCACATCCTGAGTGATGCTAGTACCATGCACATATATGGGTGTGTACGTGTCCAAAGGCTCTGCCTTTGTTGTAACGACAAACCTTGTACTAGCCGCGGTACACGCGTGCAGTCGCTGCTACACGGTGAGTCCAACAAGCCCCCCCGAAAACACTGAGCCCTGGTAAACCTGCGACCATGGGTTGAGGGTGTCTGCACCCTGACCCAACGTGTGTCACAGAGTGTGTCATATACACATCTAAACGCAAAGCATAGTTTGATAACTGTATGAGTAACGACTCGCTCATGCACCGCTAGTACAAGGTTTGTCGTTACAACAAAGGTGGGGCCTTTGTTAATTAACATTCATTTCTACACAAGAGTTTCGTTCCAGCATCATCCACTTTCGAACAATATAAGAACTATCTGGCAATTGCCAATCTCTCGGCATCTTTTTCAACTCAGACATTTCCAATCAAAGCAAAGAAGCCGGAAGCGCACCAGGCGACACTGCATTCGCCAATCGTAGACATGGTCTGTTATTGGACTGGTTGAATGTTTTATGGAGGCGCAATCGCCACTCAGCTGCGTCCGATTCCTGCTGAGGGGTGCATGTTGCTGCATGCACGGGGTGCGCTACGGTCACAGGGCATGCAAACCCTGCCAGGTTGAAATGACAGCAGTGGATGCCAGGGGGTGGCTTCCCTCGCTCTGTCGCCCATTGCTTGAGCGATCTGCTGATGTAAGATAGCTGTAGCTCCATGCTTGTGCGTAGAAGCTCTATTATAGCCTCATTCGATTGGTAGTCGGACGCAAAGGCTAGGATGTCCATGTGCACTGGCACGGCCCAGGCAGTGGACTTGTGTGGTGCTGGGTGGTACGCTGCTGCTGCTCCACTTGGCTGCTTCCGTGACTCGGTGATTTGGTACGGTTTGAGAGTCACGACCGAATTGCTGTTTCCTTCCCGAAGCAGAAGTAAGGCAGAGACGCCGTGCTCGTCGAGCAGTACTGTCTTGCATGGAGGCGACCCAGAAAGCTGTCGTTGCAACTCTAGTGAGGCCGCATCAATGGCAGCCCCTACATCTGTCGCACGCCCAAGCGCGTGTACTACTCGAAACGATATGTCCATGGTTATTCTGAATCGTCGGCATTCCGACAATCCTGGGTGGACGGGCGTAGAGGCATCATCGAGGTGCTGCACTGGTAGGGTTTGTCCGCCACATTGCCACACTAGCTGTCCTTGCCGAAAGGTGCATTGCACGGGGTCAGGGGTGAACCACGAAGGACTTTTGAAGTGGCACGCAAGCAAGGTTTCAGACATGGTCCAGCACGCATCTTCAGGGCACAGAAAGCCGCAAATCACCAGGCCCGCTGGAATATGCGCGGTGACGTCTGCAAGTCAAACAAGCGTCACACTGCACCAAGAAGAGCCAAATGCCGTGCCATATCGACATCAATCATGAGCCAGGACTCATACGTATCATGTCATCAAGACGGGCCTTCAATCGCACCTTGGAGGTTGCCAAACAAAGCACCCAGAACGTCCAAACGCTTTTTGGAACGTAAGCCGATCAACCATAGTTTCACTGCAGCATCAACGTTTTTTAACAGATGTTGACAAAGCTTAGACGAGACAAATGTGGGCACTTCTGCCATTGTGCTAAGATTCAACGCTTTCACCGCCAAGCAGTGTAGTGTAGTCAGAACTATTTCATGAGTTGACAATCAAATTGAAGTTTATTTTTAAGACATGGAAGTTCGATGTGAACGCTGCCACCTGGACGCCTATGGCTACACATGTCGTGTAGCAGACAGGGTTCTCAGATAGGCCGAAAGACCCACCCGGATAGCAGGCATGTACAGAGCTCTGGGAAGGGCGCCACACAAGCAATCCTTCCTTGCGTATGCTATAATAACTATTTCAGTGAACGGGGAGCCTTCTTCGCACAGTTTACCCTCACGTCTTACACCTTCGGAAGGGCGGATCACAAGATCATAGCAGTATAGCAACACGAATTCAACATGCCCGCTGATAATGAAGATGTATGGGCGCCTGAGGACAAATTATTCATGACTGAGGCTCTACGCGAGGTGTGGGCGTGTCACAAGTGATGGTTTCGTCGCATGCCGGTTGTGGCTGGTTTGCTGAAAATGCAGGTGGCATGCAGGCACAAGTGGCTTTGCATGTACCCGAAACGCCAGTAGGGTGCGCCTTTTAAAATGGAGCAAGCCGTCAAGTACATTCCATGCGGACAGCAGCCATTCAAGACGTTCGAGCTCAGATTTCATGCAATCCAAGCAATTCATGTCCCTTTGTGAGAGTTGTAGGAAATTAATCGTTAAAAAAGCTTGAAGTCTTTCGTATGGTGCATAACTGCAGTGAGAACCAGCGGTAGACCACTGGCTCTCTTTCAAAGCACCGGGTATTGGGGGCCTTAGGTTGACGCCATTGTGAGCTGATTGCTTTGGCCTCCATCACTTGTTGCAAACAAACTCGTTGCTGCCATACTTATTGGCACCCATGAAGTCAGGCAGGCATTGGCTGGGTGCTATCGACAAGAAGAAAAGCAAGGTCAGTCACTTCTCTGGGAATTTGTAGGTGCGTCATTGTCAGAGATGGCAAGATCATCGGGCGTGGAAGCAATGAAACTAACAGCACGAGGAATGTGCGTTTCCCACAACAGCCTGCCATTATCCATCTCCATATGCCAGACATACGCATGCCCATGCGTGCGCTGCCTGAACAAGAGAAAGCGAATACATGCACCATCATAGGCTGTTATGATTGAGTGAATCTGGTATTGGCACAGCATGACAACAGCCAATGTGTGCCAGATGCAGCTCTTTCCACAACCGGAATATCAATGCTTCTATTGTCTTGTGTTCTGTTTCCAGGTACGTTTCAACCCTGGTACCTGGCACATGATACCTGGCTCCTCTCGTCGTCTTGTATCGTGTTGGTTGCACTGATGATGAGCGTTTCAGTGCAGGGAACACGCCATGCAGAACTGGTTGCCGTTGACCAAGTGTTGCAAGCGCATGGGATCGATGTCGCCAGCTGCAATTTCGACAAGTACGCTCTCAATGCTACGGCACTGAATTGAGATGGCCATCGCTATGTACCAGATATCAGCATCATGTCATTTCCCATGTGAGATGCATGCAGTACAACCCAGCGGTGCACATGCACAGAGGTCGGCTGAGCGTAACCTACATGATGATGGTGATGATGTATCACTGCTCCGACCGCTGATGTTCAATGATCCATCCACATGGACATCTGCAGCTCCATGAACTACTTGGGGATTAGCACTTAGGATGGTAATCGTAATACAGATTGCATGTGCATCCCCCCATGTGTCTCACCCCTATTTTGCAACGCACGAAATAAATGTGGCTTTCTTTGGGTTGTTCACATCATGGACTCCTCTACTCTACCCGGTCAAGCCGTTCTCTCACAATGTGGCAGAAGCCCTTCCCCCAGCAAGGCCGCAACCAATGATAGCCAGATGTGGAGTGATTGTAAACGTTCACCCTGTCATACCCTATCACACGGGGCTTTGTGATACGCCGATTTGGTTGAGGCCTGCCAAGTGTGTACGCAGGTGTGAACTCTACGTGACTTGTGAGCCTTGCATAATGTGCGCGGGTGCGCTCTCGCTCTTGGGCTTCCAGAGGGTGACATTTGGCTGCAGAAATGACAAGTTTGGTGGCAACGGCTCCGTTTTGTCTGTCCATGAGGAGGGCTGCGGAGCATGTGGTGGGTACGCTCTTCTCTCGTGTATGCCTGAGCCACTCCATCGTTCTGCTCAGACAGGTAGCATCACATACAAGCAACTCTAGTCTCGCACATGCAGACGTTCGTTTCCTGTCTTCATCAAGTGAGCATGACTTTCTCTTGCCCTCTGTGGCCATGTGTTACCAAGCAATGTATTGTGAAGCAGACGCACAACTGTATTCCACGTCCTGCGTGCTGATGATGATGATGTATCGTTTTACAACACTACTGCATCCATATGGACATTGGCAACTTCAAGAAATACTTGGGATCAGTGCTATCACTACCATCACGTGAGGCTAGTGTACCTGGACCAGCCTGCCCTACCATAGCTTGACCTGACATGTCGTGTGCTGTGTTAACAATACATCACTTGAGAGTTGCTAAAATCCATGTGCATAAGGTAGACGGAGAATGGAGATATTGTCGTTACATGTATCTTTTTACAACACTACCGCATCCACATGGACATTGGCAACTCCAAGAACTACTTGGGAATACATCCCATAGATAATGGTAGGAAATAGACAAGCAACCAGGACAGCACATTCGAAGTTTTAAAGCTAACTGAACGTCAGAGGTCGGAACAAGCAAGCCTGTCATAAACACGCGGCTGCTCGCATGAGCTCAAACTTGATATTGTCATCACCATGATGACACAGAACCAGGTCTTTCAGTGTAAATGCAGTGCTCACTCAACGAAAGCAATGACCGGCACATGCACTGCCGCATCCTGCAACCAATGCATGCAGTCGCATCTGGATGGCGTGCTTCTTGCAGCGAACCAAGGTATCTTGACATGTGTCACCTGCAACTTTGCTGTTGCTGGCTGGCCTGGACATGCCAGTAGCTGGTGTGCAGGGCGCAAGCGGGTGCATCATATCCCAGTCGAGGCGGGCTATATGAGGAGGAGGCCATCGAGCTGTTGCGGACATTCTATGTCACTGGAAACCCAGCAGGTGCAGCACTCATCGATGACAGCACCCTGCATTCTGCTGTAAGCTGGAGTACACCTTGTAATGCTCTTGATGTTACTGCAAGCTGCTTCACAATGTCTATCAAGAACGGTGCCATTTCTCCTTGGCAACGGTTCAGGAGTGTCAACTCTGCATTCTGCTTTCTTGGTGAGAGTAAAGTCGGATGATTCAAAAGGGGTTTCTGGGGGTCGGTTGCGCGTTCGACGGTTCTTGCCTGATTCAGCCATGATTCAATTCAATTCTCTGTGGCAAGGAACCAGCCTCCGTGGCAAAAAGATTTCAAATGGTAATTTATGTTTGCCGGTCGTGCCTTGCAGCCCCCAAGCCTCATAGGATGGTTCGACCGGAGTTGAATGCCATGTTGCTTCAGCGATTGGCTTCAGAAGCTCCCGGGGCGCCACCGGACCCACGGTGACACTAGCCCCTTCCTTTTCACGTATTGGAAGGCAGTGCAGTGTCATGGTCTGCATCATGGTGGTATGCCTATGCCCCATAGGCCTCCTTGTTCTCGCATGTACTATGCTTGTATCTCAGGTATGCGTGTCCCTGGGCACACGGCAGTCCCGCAGATATTTGACCAAATGGGCCTTGGTAAGTGCTGACTGAGCGTTGCTTTTTTTTCCCACGCATATGGTGCCTACAGGTACATTTGAGACACAAATTGTATCACTACATGGACGTACTGTAAAAAGAAGACTCATTGCCAGTTTCAGTGCAAAATGCAGCGACTTTTCAAGTTCGGCTGATTTGTAGCTGTTCAGTTGTGCGTGAATTGACGGCAGTGGGCTACTTATTGGTGTGAATACTCGCGTCAGGCGGCGAGCAGTGTAGAAGCATGACTATGCGTTTTGCATCCGAGTATTGAGATCATAGCACATGCTTATGGGAGTTTCACTCGGTCAACCATTGGCTAGTACATGATATTACATTCGGGACTATAGAGCAATGCAGTACAACCCAGGCACTGCCGCATGCGGAAATGGCTGACGGTCTCGTAGACCAGATACCAAGGCACACTGGCAAAGTGGCAATGGCAATGACGGCAGGGTGTCGCTGCTCCGGCTGCCCTACAGGCGCCTGTGTCGTCATGAGTCATGTGAGCGGCATGCCCATCAGAATAGCATCCCTGACGATCCGACGCAACCACCTCAGGACAGCTCTCGCCAGCCTACAGCAGAACATGCTGGTCACGCTCCATCTTGTGTGCCTATCTCTGGGATTCTGCGTCTGCGACTACGCTTCTCAGCCCGCCATCCTCCCGTGATGGCGTCCTGCACATGCTCATGCATTGAAGGCACCAAATTAGTTAGGGATGCTCGGGGGACACTATTACGCACATCCCATCTTGGAGGGAGGAGGACATTCGTGAACATCATATCGGTGATGTGTGATGGTCTCTTGCCCAAAAGCATTCCAAACTGTCGCCCAAACTCGCCACTATCTGATGAAGATGATGATGT
Source organism: Nuphar pumila (assembly GCF_984573655.1). Classification (NCBI taxonomy): domain Eukaryota; kingdom Viridiplantae; phylum Streptophyta; class Magnoliopsida; order Nymphaeales; family Nymphaeaceae; genus Nuphar; species Nuphar pumila. The sequence goes on along the minus strand of NW_028323355.1, from coordinate 14,014 downwards.
ATCCGTTTACAACACTATCTCTAGGAAACAACGTACTCCGCAGTCTCTAGTGATGTTTGGCATCGTTTACCTGCGCACTGTGGATACTGGATGGCAATATATCGTCATGGCGGATATTTATTACAAGTTTGCTTATAAGCATGACGTGCGCCTGAGCAAACCCTGAAAACCGACGATGTAAGGCTGAACTTGATGCCGATACTGAACATGTGTACAAGTACATGCCATTCATCGGACTATGCAGCTTTTGACAGACTTATTCATCGGCCTGGGTACTGTCTGAGGCAAGCAATTTGCAGGTCCAGAAGCTATGTTACATGGGTATCATTTGATGTATGAGCAAGGCCAGGAACGTACTTTTGAATGCCCTGGCGCTCCACGAAGAGCGCGTACAGAACCGCGATTGCAACAACAACACCTGCAGCGTACTTCCAGTCACTCTTGCTGCGCCAGAACGAAGCAGCGTACTTATTGTACGTTTCGAGCAACACATTCTTTGTTGAGGCCGATGCGGGCACAAGCGCAGCAGCTTTGGCAGCCACCCTCGCAGCCACGACAGGCTTCCTGCGTGCCTCAAGATCCGCAATCTGTGCCTTGACGGCAGTGTCCAGGTCCTGCACATTTGCATACGATGTAATGATGATATATTGTTTCTCAACACTTCACTTCGAATGTGTCTTGATTGCTTGTTGACTATTTCCTGCCATCATTTGTGTGATGTAATGATGATGTATTGTTATCCAACACTTACAACACTACCGCATCCACATGACATTGGCAACTCCAAGTTTACTTGGGAATTGCAGCCAATTTTCAAAGCCGATAAACTATGAGCAATTTTTGAATGCTTGTGATTAGCGAAACACAAACCAGACAAAACCTGGTACACCAGCCAATGGGCCGGCATGCCAAAGAATGGCAAAGTGCATACTTTCGCGCCGAGTTTTGTTTGCTACTGGTTCATACAATACTAACTCTGGCAATATGGACCTGACGTTTCTAAGCTGTCTGTTCTGATCCAAGCCCCGCAGTTCAAGGCCGGCATGCTGCCATGTCGGGGATATTCGTGTCGTGAAGAAAACTCCAGTGGATTGTACAGGGGCATGCAGGAACAGGCCTGGCAGCTGCCCAACTCTAAAACCCGGCAACCAAGCAACAGCTCATGTCATGGGTCGAAGCAGGAGACGAGCTGTCTCAGTGCCAAATGTCTGCGGTACTTGGAAGATACTTTCTGTCAGAGCCACAGCAGCGTCCTTGCTCACTATGACAGGGAGGGGACAAGCGAGTCCAACAAGGCTGCGCCTGCGAGCTAATCAGAGATGGCATCGCAACATGCGTGCTGAATAACCTTTCCTGCTTTTTCAACGAGGTCAGTATTCTATGGCTTGTTGCGTTCATGGGTCACACCATGTACTAGCTGCACAAAGCATGCAGACCAGCTTGCAGACAAGCGCACACACAGATTCCCCTCTGAAGCAACACCACTCAATTCTTTCGATTTTCCTGCAGGTACATGTCGAACTATCATTTGCAGCCCATTCGGTGCCTATGCCATAATCAATCAGCAGAGTGTTTGCTTCAGAACAGCAGCTTGTGCAAGCGACTGCAGAGAGCACACCATCTTGACGGAAGGGGAGAGAAGAGATCCATGCTCCTGCAGCCAGCGAGCACTTGCTTGTGCATCACCATGTGGAAGCTTGACTTTTTGCAGCAGCAGATCCGCGACCATGTCACGTATGAGCTGAGCTTCTCGACTGTCGTCTGAAGCATTCCTGTCGAACACGTCCAGGAGGGCAAGCTCTGCACGCTTCAGCTGGGAATGCTGCTGGTAGGTTGAACTCCCGCAATCCAAAGAGCAAGAAACCCTGCAACAGCATGCATTAGACCTCTGCGACAATGGCGACCAGGCCAGGTGTTGTTGCGTGCTTTTATATTTGACATGCTTGCAATGTTTCTATCATTTGCATGCAATCATCTCGAGATACGCGCTTCATCTTCACGGCATCACCGTTACACCAGGGATCGCACCATTCACACACGTAAAGCCCTTGATGCGGCAGATTGGCTTCTCCTTGCTCCTTCAACCATTCTAAGACCTCCACTTGACTGCACGGATGATTAGTTGGTTAAGAAAGTCAGACGTTGGCCCGTTCTGACAACATACTCTACGTAACAGCGGTAGTCGACGACGTCACGAAATAGGTGGCTTGGCACATGAGGGTGAATATAGATGACTATGTGCGACGCGTTATGAAACAAGAGGGGGTTGCATCGACAGACGGTGCATCGCCATGGTTGCCTCTTGTCGCCTCAGCCTTGAACGACAGCTGATTCGTCGTGGGCATAATGATTGAACATATTGGAAACGAATAACTAACAGAAATACGAGATGTGGATGGACAAAGCCGAACCAGCATATACCTCACATACAGTGCCAGCCGGCAATATCACAACCCAGCAAGCCCTAAACCCTGACAGCCGAGAGGACACAGGAAGTAAAGCCGTGAAAGAGCTGGCCCAGATACCACGAGGCGCTGCTTACTTGCTGTAGTTCGCGATTTCACCAGTTCCGTGCATCGTGGAGCGAAACGCTTACCTGTTATTGCAAAACGCGTATTTTATGCAAGCCTTCGCCGCCTCGTGCTGTTTCTTTGGCTGCAGCGCCCTAAATGAATCACTTTGAAGTATTTTCTTCGTTTTCGAGAATGCTGAGCCGAAATTCGAAAGCCTGTAATCGCGTTCAGCTAACAAGAGCAAGGACTTGATGTCGTCCGCAGATACAGTGGTGGTGGCGAGAGCCATCCTGAAAGAAAATTGTAAGATGCAAAGCTTGCGCAGAACGAATGAACAATCGAAACAGACGGCGCAGAGCTGCTGACGGGAAGAACAAGTACAGCAATACTGTACTCCAATCTGGCAGAGTACGGGCGAAACGATGAAATCACTCGCGTGAGATACGTTGGCTGAGTCCTGTTATGCGGTCCCTTGCCAAGGGCCATGTTACTCGACACTGCCTGGCAGATTATTTCGACATGGATGTACCTATCGATAGTCCTATCTCTCGTGCGCATGTTCAGAAGCAATGTAGTCACGCAACATGCATGATCTTGACGCATGATGGTCTCTATTTGCCTACCCTCGCTTGCTAGTGGTCATAGTTTGCCTACTTACCGCCTGCTTGGTGTATCGAGCTTCCCCAAGGAGCTTTGTGTCGACGCAGAGAAGGATGCATGGCGTCTGGTAAGCAACGCGACACAGAACGTAACATTTTATTATATGGACGGAGTATATTACGATGCAATGCAGCTAGCATGCACAGCACGGGCACATTACGCGAGTCTGGTTTGACAGGGTTTGATCATGGAAGACATCATCATCATCGACTCTGGTTCCGACACGTTTAGGGCGGGAAGGTCAGTGGATTTTCCAAGTGACAATCAACCCAGCGTCAAGTTGGCATCTGAAGTGATTGTGAGAGCACCGTCCGAGAATACCTCAGCAAACAATGAGTCTCTCCCTGCAACGAGCCCAGGAGAGCACCGTAAGGTGTGCCCAGCCCTATGCCATTGCAAACCATGATTTATAATTGACGATTCTCACGGACTGCCGAGTGACCCATGTAAAACGCATCATGGTGGCCTCATCCAAGTGTAGGGTTCTTTCAGCAACATGCATGCAGAGAGATTGCAGAACCATACTGGGCGTTCCTCACAGAGCTGGTGAATATCAATAATGTCAAGGTATGATATCGACAGGAAGCGCGCTCTGTGCACAGGTGTTCGATGTGAACGGCACAATACGGAACTGGGAGGGCTATGAGAGCATCATCTACCATATCCTGTACGAGCAGCTGGGATGGCCTCCAGGTGACGAGAGCTACCTCATAGCCACGGACAACCTGGCAACATCTCGTCAAGACCGCGAAAGAATCACTCAGCTGATGTTTGAGGTGTTCAATGTGATGGGGTACTACCTCGTTGATTCAGCAGTCTCGTCGCTGTATGCTATGGGCAAGACTCAAGGCGTTGTGGTAGACATTGGACATTCGGGGACGGAAATCGCCCAGGTATGGGTAGAGGGCTGTCAGCTGGGGTCCCTGCTTCGAGATCCCCGCTCACTATCAACCCGAAGTTGCCAATGCCTATGTGGATGTAGTAGTGTTGCAAACGTCACATCACCATCATGCCACAGTAATGGTGGCACTGATTCCCTAGCTGAGTCATCAGTCATCAAACATCACTACCGCATTAGACCTCTCGCTTATGCTGTCCCAGGTGAATTTTACGGGTTAATTAACATCGATTAATTAATACCTGTATATACCATTTTTTAAAAAACGCCTAAAAGTTGAATTTTAAGGGTTGTTTACGGCGTTAAAAATCATTTTGTGGGTGAAATTTATCAATTGTTTACGCTTAAAGTTAAGCATCGTCGAAGCGTGATTACAACCTCTTTCTACTCATTTGAAGCTACAGTATGTAAGCCTTTAATGAGGGCCCACAACACGCCGGGACGCTACACCATGAGAGTGCTTGCTCAAGAACGTGGCCTGGAGCCCTTGGATGCAAACCGTGTTGAGAAAACAGACACCAAGTGACTGAGTGACATCATTGGCTACACATGAGGCATTACTTCACCATGTCAAGCGCCATGTCAAGCGCAGGGATGATGATTATGATTCACCATCCCCAACGCACACTCATGCCCCAACCAGTCATGCTCTGTTGCCTCTGGCTGCTCCTCATCATCACCATCCTCCACCACCTCAGTGACGGAGGCAGGAGCGACAGAGTCGAGGCCAGTGAGGCTGCGCACATACTCCTCGTCATCGAGCAGTTGCGCCTCCTCCAACACGCTGGTGTACTGCGCTGGGTCATTGAGCTGCTCCACCCCCAGAGCCGCAAGCTCAGATGTGTCACCGAGTAGGTGCATGTTCAACTTGACGTACACGAGCTTTGCCACTCGCGAGGATTTTAGGCTCCGGCGGGATGGGACAAACACTTTGCCAAAGTGCGACCAGACTCGCTCAACAGCTGTTCCAGCTGACTTCCCAATGGACATGCGCTGGCCCGCACGACGCAAAGGGAGGTTCGGAGGCGCGTTCAACTGCCAGAAGCTCAGGGATGCTGCACTGTCCTTGAAGTGCTCAAGCGCTGCGAGGTTGATCTTGAGGCATGACCACGGGACGTGGACAGGGTGCACGTCTAGGTAGACGAGCAGCTGCTGTTCGAGGAGGTACTGCTTAGCAGCAAGCGACCGGGCGTTGGCGGGCAGCTGATCATCCTCCACGCAAACTGCTGCCAGAAGATGCAAGCTGCGCGTCGCAGCTGTGATAGCCGTCAGTGTTGCCACGGTCATTACCCTCTGCACTGCCGAGCAGCTTCTGCTCCTTCACGACATTGTCCCTGTACATTTGCGAGTCAGCAGCGGGGTCGTCGTCCTTGTATTTGCCCTTCTCCACTGGCACCCAATGCTCGTGAATCCAGTCTTTCTTGCGATCGGGCGCACCAGAACGGACAGCACTCCCACTCCCAGAGCCACTGGACGACTTGGCACCTGCCAGTACAGCCACATCCTCCCTTCTTGGCAAGGGAGCTCCAGTTTACGTGCTCTGTCGTTGCCGTTTCTTCCCGGTGGAGGACGCGCTTGCAACCCTACTGCTACTCCTAATCCCCGTGGGCCTTGCACTGCCCGTAGCCGCAGCAACAATGGCTGCTTCAGGTTCATCATTTGAGCGTCTAACATCACAAGAGGCGTTCTCCATGATGACTTGGCAGGAGCTCGTCAGAAACGAAGTTAGCGCTTGCGTCGCAGCATCCTTAACGGCGCTTGGCAGCTTGTTTACGAGTTAAACGTGCTCTTGAAGCCTTTTGTTTACGAGTTAAGCATACTGCTGCAGCCAGTTGTTTAAGGTTAAGCGAGTTGCTTAACGGGCCGATTTGAATTTTACGGGTTAATTAACTTGGGGTGAACAATCGTAAACAATGGTTAAACAATGGTTAAGCGGTAAGCGAGAGGTCTATACCGCATCCTCACGGTCATTGGCAACTCCAAGTGCAGCCAGAGAATCAGTGCCATTATTACAATTGCTTACATCACTTGACCGATAACCACTCCGTCATTCTTGCCATTCTTGACATTCGCAAACAATCATTCTTTACGATCTTGAAACAAACATCACCATCAGCCCCCCGCGGCCCCTGAGGCCAGCATGGATACCGTCATCTGGGGCACCAGTCACTGCATTTCTGTTCCCTCGATGCAGCCGCTGTATCGAGGCATGAAGCTGAAGTCCTCTGGGCAGGCTACATGGGGCGGCGTTCGCGTCGCTTGATGTGCCTTGGCGTGATACCCGAGCGAATTTTGTTTGTTTCATTTTTGCATGACAATGCTATCTCTTGCTGCGACACGGCTGCCGAGAACCCCTGCAGCGCTTCATGTACCCAGCGCCAGGCGTCCACAGTAGTCCTGGCATAAAGGCTTTCGTTTCTGGCAAATATCGCGGAATAACGCCATATACTATGCCGGGAATCCAGTGATTTCTCGGGTACTTGGAGCAGGAAAAAATAGCAATGTCATGCAGGTCATGGATGGCGCGATCATGCCAGCCATGTCGCAACGGCTAACCTTGGGGGCCTCGCACTTGGATATGCAACTGCAGAACTTGTTGGCCGCACGTGGCACTGAGCTCTCGCTTGCTCAGTGCCGGCAACTGAAGGAGCAGATCGCAAGCATTCACGACAGCAGCGACGCATTCTTGGCTGCCAGGAATTCCGACGCTCCAAGCACCACCCACACTCTTCCAGATGGCCAGAAAGTAAACATCACCACCGAAGGGTGCGGCTTCACGACCACTGCTCGTAGTTCCTTTACGAATTTATCATGGATGCAATGCAGAGCCGTGCATGATTTGCTGGACCGGAGCGATGCTGAGTCATCTGGCCGGAGCTGGTAGCGATACAGATAATGAGTCGATCAGTCGAGTGACGCCAACAACTTTGCGACGCATGCTGCACATTTCATGTCGCGCTGCTGAAGCGAACGGTGGTTGGAAGTTTGCGACCACCTACCGTTCAGAAATTGCAGGGTATGGCAAAAGTGCGCTACGGATTTACAGTACCTGCACAGTACCCTTACCCCTAACCCCTACCCTTTTTTTACGGTGTACAGTACCCCTCACCTCTGGGTTGTTTGAGAGGCTGGCTCTCGGCTCAGTCGGGCTCTCAGTTTAACAAACCAACCTATACCCAACCACGTTGTCTGTCCGAAGATGATTTGATATGGCACATCTGGTCGATTCAACACAGCTCTCATCAACCAATTGGCAGAACGTCCATCCGACGCGTACGTGACCGCATGGCGATTTCTCAAAGCTTTCACTCCCTCGCAACGCTGCAGCAATGCTTCGGCGAATGGGTTTCGCCCTCCTTAGTTGTCCCCATTATTCATGTATTCGGGCATCCAGACCCACAAATCGCAGAGGCTGGCAGAACCTGCGCTGCAGGTTTGTGCTGGGCGAGGCTTTGATGGCGCCGACGCTGCTGACGGCATCGCTGCAGGACCCGTTGACGAGGCCTCTGGGAGTGGCAGAGGCCACATATGCGTGCATCATGCAGCAGACGGAGCCTGTGCTACGCAAAATTCAGTTCGAGAGCATGCTGGTGTGCGGCGGCGGGTCTTGCATTCCCAACATTGCTCAGCGCTTCGTGAAGGACATCAAGCTCCTTGTCACCCCCTCTGTCACCCCTGCACTCATCCTGTGCGCACCCCCTCGTATCGTGCAAGTACCGTAGACTAGGCGACAATTGGTCAGAAGCGCTACGCAACACGACTACTACGAGGGTACCTCTACATACCCAAATTCATGATTGTTTCTGTCTGATTACTGGGTCGTTTTGGTGTTAGATAACGGACAAGACGCAACGCAACGCAGGGCAACTGACCAATTGTTGTCTCGACCACGGTACACGGAGATGTGTATGCAAGCAACCCAGATGAAAATTGATTTGCCCAATTTCTATTACCAGCACTGCTGGTGTTCAGTCTGATTTTGGCGTATCTTCCTTCCTGAAACTGCATCAAGATGAGGTGCATCGTTGTGCACCATATATGTGTATGAGAAACATTCGTGGTGAGCGAGGCATTTGGATGCAAAGCGTCTTTCGTGCGTGTTGGCTAGTTCATGTTGATTGTTCAATGCGCTGACACCGAGCAGGCCTTCTACAGTGCATTCAACAAGTGCACCAAATCATGAGGGAAGCTGGAGTTTTTTGCCCTTAGAATGAGAACAAAGAGAACACGCCAGTGCAATGGGCAGAGGATGACAACGAGCGGAGATGCACCGGCATGCTTTTGTGCTCGATGAGTGAGCGCAGCCATGTCCCTTTGTGTAGAGAAAAGCGCCATCCTATGATCTGTTAAAGCGTTTCGATTCAGACAATTCAGTGCATATTACATTGGTGCTTGCAACCACACCGGACGACAGGTCTAGACCAGCATGCCGCAAGTCCTGTGGAGATGCAGATTAACAACTCGCAGCAGAGGAGGTCAGTTTTTTTGCTGACGATATGTACAGGTTGGCGTCAGGTTGCTCAGCACTAGGCTCTAGAACCTCTCAGCAAGCATCGGGATGCTTGCCAGACGGCGGCTCATTGCCACCAATGTTGGAGCCACTCATGTTCGGCTTTCCCCCTCGCAGACAAGCAGCGCATGCAGATGAATCATGACATTCTGAAGTTGGTTCGCGATTGGAGAATGCAATAACCACACGCTCGCGCATCGTAGCAACTTTGCGCCTCATTTGGGTTGCATTTCACTTTCTCACGTGACCATGGTGCACACAATGCTGGCAGGAAAGCAGTCTGAGTTCGTCACGTGTGCTGTTGCAGGGCTCCAGAGTATATGCCTGAGAAGGTGACGCATTACTCCTCGTTTATGGGGGCCGCCATCTTGAGCAAGGTCATCAATCCCACAACCCACTTTGTGAGCAAGGCTGACTACGAGGACTACGGACCGACCGTCGTTCACAAGAAATGCTAGCTTGCTGTGCCACCGCCATCCGTTTGTCGACGCCAATCATCCAGGGCTCTGGCTGCAAGTGTGTTTGGCTGGAACGCATGTAGTCAGCATGCATAATGATGGAATTGCTTTGTTTATGTGATATGTGATTGTAACATGAATCACACGCCCCGCGCAGTTTGACCTAAAGCATGTATGCATGATGTTCCTTGGATGGAGGAAGGAACTTGAGTGAGGTCTGTCCATCTATGACGAGAGTGCTGTTTACAGTAGGATAGCTGGTTTTGATCAGACCGAGCATCTGTCTACACCGTTATGACCAGGTGTAACGTAGACCTGGCAGCAGCAATCCCGGGTTGTACAGATAAAGTGTCGATAGGACAGGCGACTGCCACTTGGAGGCTTGAAAGTGCATCGTTGAAGCCGCGAGTTTCCAAAGGGCAGCTGATTCCAGGTAGTCTGACCTCAAGATCAGGACGTTTGTGAGACGAGCAGCTTTTGATAACGGAGTAACACAGCTGTCTGCAGGGCAACTTGTGAGAGTGCAAGTTGTCGGGAAGAAGACGTGCACGTGGGCGGTTATGAAAAGCGCCAAAGGCCAAGCGTGTCTTCACGGCCGTGAGGTATGCACAGTCTGCACCGGATATTGCTGTGTGCAGTGTAGCGACATGATAAACGTGGCTTGGCGACGACAGCATATGCTAAGAATAACAAACTGACCTGGAAGTTGTATCTTTGACTGGCGAATGTATACACTTGCCTGCATCGGTCGCTGTCCTTCCAGCCGTTAGCTCAGCCCAACGGGTGCCAAAGGTCTTCGTACGGATGTCCTGACAACTTGAGAGAGCAATGCATATGCAGGAGCCACAAGTCATGATGCCGACGTTCAAGAACGCAAGACCCGCGCAAACAGGTACGTCATGCCGAGCAACGGACTTACGATGACATCGACGTCCTGAACACAGCAAATCATACCCACGTCAAAAGCCCTCAAAATGTAGCCTTCACAAGTCAAGTAGGTGTTGTCCCCTGAGCTGGTGCATTCCGACGGGTGCATGTAGCCTAACTAACACGGAGGGTGCTTCTGCAGGACTATGGCAACGGTGCCAATGGTGCCAGTTGCCAACATCACGATTCAACTTGATTGCCATTATCTTCGTTTCGCTCATTTGCCTGCGCATGCTGCTTATCGAACATTCTCCACCTGCATCCGAAGGCTTTGTATCGGTGAATGGAATGCAAGTATGCTCTCCGTCTGCCCCCTTGGGCCGTGCATTTCACAAGGCCCATGCCAACCAATTGGTTGCAAGAATCAGCACAGCAGATCCCAGGGTATCACTGCTTCAGATATCTGGCTGTTGTGCTCAAAACTCCTACCAGCCAATGCCAATCACCACGGAGGGTTGTGATTCGGATCGATCGAGAGCATGACGGGTCATGCATTGCATCAGCTTGTGCAAGGGCGAACACCGAACACAGGCGTTATAGAACCGATAAACGGCAGGCCTGGTCATTCAAGATGGGTCAGGTTCATAGTGAACAGTGCAGCGCGGGCTAGGGCCAACATGAGGCATATCGGCAGGTGCTGCTGAGGCTGACTCGGTGGACGGCGTCTTGGTTGGCACCGAGTACGTGTTGTGATCTCAAACGACCTGTCGTGGGTTGTCGCCTCAGAGGACTTGTCCACCCCCACCACCATGAGGGGCTTGATGTTTTTGGGTCTCTGGGGGCAGGGACGGTCAGTTTAGGGCTGTGGAAGAGTTCCATCTACTTCTGAATGTGACTGACTCGCCTTGAATCCAAGTGCAGTTGGAGCTTCAGTGCCGGCCATTCTACATTGCGGGCTTCAACACGCATGACCTGCTGCAAAACGCGATGATCACACCCAACGCGTTCAACACCCCGGGATCGCTTGCGGGTGACCAGATGGTGAAAGCCCTCATGGAGAGTGCTGCCAAGGGTGGTCTAAATGCAGCTCGCACCTGGAGCCACACCAACCACCCGCGTTTTCCTTGCCAGGTACCGCGCAGATCCAATGCCACGAGATGCTGCATTCCGAAGGCAGTGGGTATGGTCATAGTGATGACGATGACGATGGGGATGGGGATGGTGCAATCAGTAACACTATAAGCAGCCGAACATAGAGCCAAACGGGCTTACTTGTAGTGCGACCGTTTCCGGTTCGACCAAGAGTGCGGCATGTTGTTTACGGCATGCTTTAGCAGCCCCCTATCAAGGATGACAGCAAGAAACTCTTGGGGCTTGGATTCCGTTTCAATGTGGTCTGAAAATCTCAACAGAACGGCCGATACAACACTCCTTGCATGGAACGGAGAGCAATGCAGTCTAGAGGGCCATCCTTCCGGCTGAGTGCAGAGCGAAGACATACGGGCCGTTGGCGTACATCTCTCTCTATACTTTGTGCCTGCAAGAGGCAGGCTAGCCGTTTGCATGTTCACATGCCTGAAAATGCAAAAACGTTTGGGATGGACATGGGGGTGGAACCCATTCCGGCAAAGCGCTTAGGCGTGTATCTTGAGATGCGCCTGGGCCATGCCATGGCTGATACCCGGCAAATGTCGTGAGCATCAGCAGCGCAATTCTGCACCGGAAGTGACACTTTTTGCATTCTTACCAAAGTTTCCTCTGGTCAAAGGACTTGTTTCCAAGCTCGTCGGAAACGAACGCCGTCGTCCATCCCGTCGTCAACTCTCCCTACTCCCACCAGTGTTCTGCCAGAATAGGTTTGACCCCCTTTTCCGTCCCCAAAATTCAAGTAGTCACAGGCATCTGATGATACATACATCTTTCCCCAACATGACCGTGTCACATTGACATTGGCGACTCCGAGAACTACCTGAGAATCAGTGCCAGCATGACCGTCATGCGTCTCAAACCCAAAATCACTCTGCCTGACAAACACTGATTCCCTCTGCAGGACTCACCAGGTGAGTATAATGAGCGGGCGCTCAACGCATTAGATCTAGTGGTGGAGAACGCAAGGCGCCGAGGAATCCGCCTCATTCTCGGCTTTGTGGATAACTGGAAGTACTACAACGGTGTTGACCAGTACATTGACTGGAGCCCCACCACCCCAAAGCGCACCCAACGTCGCCCCGTTGACTCAGAAGGCGATCCCACACCTTTGGTGCGACTTAGTTCCTACTCTGTATCCCGTGTGTCATGGCTCCAGAGAACGTAGACCATACAAGCACGGACGCGGAAGTGAGCGTGGAAACCCGGTCGGTGTACCCCCAGAATGAGATGCGAGTTTGCGATGTTTCTGCCATGTTTGGCATAAGAGAGCCCATGCTTAGCCATTCTCATGCCTAATCCTCTGCTGATAACATTCATTTATTGATTTAGAAGGTCGAACCTGTACATGTTGTGCACATGTACCACGTCTCATGAGTTCTGCATGCACCAAGGTTGTTCATTCGTTTGTTACTTGCAGCTTCTAGGCATGCTGCCGCATCAAACGGCATGGTTGCATTGCAAACAGTAACAAGGAGAGTTTCCTTCATCCGGGTGGGCTCGCGATCAGCGTTTTGCCAGATTCTGTGATTTGCGGGTGGTGATGCCTGCAAATGCATGATTTCATGCATTTGCAGGCATTTAGGGAGGCAAAAATGGGGCCATTCTGGCAAGTCACTGCTCATGATGGAGTGACACCGCCTGTCCTAAATCAACCAGCCTAGCAATGCTTCTCAAAGTGATCGGTGAATATATGAACTCATTAAGACTTGTGGACGGTGGAAACATCCCACATTTTGGGGTCACATCGTGGCGCCGTGTGTCAATGCTTTGCTAGAAAGTCGTTCGGACCCCGTTTCTGCCCCTACTGTTCCAGGCATCTGGACCCCCAAATCACATCTTTTGGCAAAACGCTGCCATGAGTTGGAGGGCAAGGATGTCAGGGTGTAGAGGAGCAGAGGCATGCATCGTAACTCAATCATTCTTGGCACTCAGTCGCTGTCAGGCGGCTGCAGATGTACCAAAATACGACGGTGAAGGAGTACGAGGCGCAACGGCACACACTCTTCTACATCGACGAGCAAGTGAAAAAGTCGTTCAAGGCGCACATCACAAAGATCGTCAACCGCGTCAACAGCTACTCAGGGTGCGCGAATTTTCACTTGGCTGACCGTGCCGCGCTGCTGATTTCCTGCGATGTGTTTCTTTTCAATGCTCTCTTGAGGCCGTCCCGAATTCGGTTCAAGAACTGAGATATGTTGTGGTGAAATCGGGCATACATTCCAGACATTCCTGAGGTGCCTGCAGTGAGGCACCCCCCTTTCTGACTCTCCCCCGTTTAGATGTGGTAGGACGCACTGCGACAGCTCACAGTGCATCTTCCTTAAACAGCATACCAATATCACAGCCACACGCCCACGGATTGTCACAACAACCTCCTGGCAGTATCATACAAGGTGGCTTGGCAGGTTCATGCAAGGTGGATCTCACTCGTGTGTTTTTGGTGTTATAAATGGTCCAAGGAGTGTGACATTACACTTTTGGGTAGTTGCAACTGCAGCAAGACATACAAAGACGACGAGACAATCATGGCTTGGAATCTGCTGAATGAACCCCGCTGTGAGAGCTGGCGAGACCCAGCATGCAACAACAAGCTGCACACGTGGATCGAGGAGATGGGGACATTTGCCAAGTCGATGGCGCCCAAGCAGCTGATCATGATTGGCTCAGAGGGATTCTTCGGGGCTGGTTCTCCCCAGGTGTGCTCAGCCCTCCTGTGCAAAATTCAACCCCTGAAGTTCAGGGGTTTTTGTGAAGCCCGGAATTATTGTCTGTTTACCCGCTGTTTGAGCGCCAGTTAGCTGCATGCTGCACATGGACGACAGTGCCTTGCCAGACCCTCTGGTTTTTGGGGTCTATGTACCGGATCATACATGAATGTTGGGGACAAATATGGGTGTCGACACCCGTTCTGACGAAGCACCGGATGACTAGATGCCCATCATCACTGCTGATCATTTCT
>NW_028323354.1:0-57646 GCF_984573655.1 Nuphar pumila | reverse complement strand
AGGTGGTTCTTCAGGCACGTGCCTTTGGATCCGGCCGACTGGTGTTTCATGGGTTTCAGATGGAATGGCCAGTACCTCATGGATACAAGACTAAATTTCGGACAGCGCAATGCTCCTGAGGTGGCTGACCGGTTTGGGAAAGCGTCGAGTGGTATTTGCGGCGGAATCTGAAGGGAATTCCATGCCAAGCCATTTTTCGCGTGTCGGATGATTGGATGCTTTTTGCATCTACTTATCTCGACTGTGAAAGGCTGTGGCAGTTGACCATCACTACACTGGAAGAGTTTGGCTTCGAGGTGAATCTATTGCCTACGAAGAGCATTCCTCCTTGCCAGTGCATGATTTGGTGCGGGCTCGAGTATGACTCGGTGGGAATGACCGTGCGTCTTCCTGCGGATAAAGTCGTCAAGGCACTCGAGTTGGTACGGCACTTCCGCAATGCGGAGTCAGCTACACGGGAAGAGCTTGACAGCCTATTCGGCTATCTGAGCTTCTGTTCCAAGGTGGTATTCAGCGGTCGCGCCTTCCTCCATGGTGTACGTTCGTTACGATTTCGACCGGACGGGACGACCCAGTCTCGATTTTGGCGGTACAAGATCGGAGACTACATGTGGTTGGACATGGCTTGGTGGGAGGAAAATCTCGCCAAGTTCAATGGGGATAGACGGATTCCCATTGTGGCCATGTCCTCCGGCGCTCCAGTCATGGAAGCCTTCGTTGATGCCCGCGGGGCAGAAGGTGGTGTCGGTATCTTCATGGAGGGCGCTTTCGTGGCCTTAAGGGGACTCAATGCAACACGCTGTACCCGGCTGATGTCGCGAATTCCTCGCCCGGTGTTTGGGACACACCAAGCACCGAGGCAAACCACTGGGAGATGTTTGCATTCATCTTGCTCGTGGATCTGTTTGGGCCATGCATCGCCAACAGGACCGTGCGTGTGCTTTCGGACAGTACGACAGCCATCAAATGCGTGCGGGATTTGAGTGCTTTTTCTCGATTCTCCCATTTTGGCTGCCCTCACTAGGAGGTTCCTGACCTTGTGTGTGGATTACAATGTCCTGATTGTGCCACAATATATTCCCGGTGAGGAGAACGTGCTAGCTGACACTTTGTCACGTGATAGGTACGTTGCTTTTGCCTCGCATGCGGCTGAATGGCTAGCGCATCGTGGTCAACACTCTGCTTGGATTGAGTCGCTTTGAAATGTGTAATTTCACAGGCGCTATCCCTGAGATGAAGGTTGAGCGTGGCAAGCTTTGGGCCGAGGCCTGTGGCTATTATGCCCAGTCCTTGGCATCCTCCACCAAGCGACAATATGGTGCTCATGTCAAATGGTTCGCCGCGTTTTGCATCGCCAGTGGAGTGGATTTCATGGATCCAAGTGAGGTCGATGTCATGATGTACTGCGCATTGCAAGCTGTTGAAGTACGACTGAGTACTTCTTCCCTCAGTGGGAATTTAGCATGCTTATCACGTGTATGCATACCCGAGCTATCCAGTCCTAACTACTAATCCAGTGTCCAGTCACGTCATCCTGAATACTGATCTAGGCTGTGAGACTGATCCCTATCAGTCTCCATATATGTACTCGGTACGTGTGTACCTCGGGTAAGCTGTCTGTAAATCTCAACAGGTTATGGGTCCACACGCCTCCGTTGCGTTGCGTGGTATTTGGTACTCGTTTGAGTTACGACGCTTCGCTGACCCGCTGCAATAGTGCCTAGTATGGATGACCGCAGCGGAGCTCTGTCCAGGCATGGACCTGGCTTCCTACTCACCTCGCGCAATTGGCCAAGGTGGAGTAAGAAAATGCTCGCTTTTGCAACAACGAAGAACCTTCGTCGCCATCTCCGAGGAGCGCCTGGCGAGAATGCTGATCCAGCTGTACTTGAAGGTGACGAAATCGCACGAGCTTACATAGAAATGAATGTTGATGACGCCGCAGCGCGTGTGATTGAAGGCGCTGCATCCGCCTTTGCTATGTGGACGTTACTGGAGGCACGTCACCAGAATTACCTTCGCCCGCAGCAGATACAAATACAGGAGCAGCTGTTTGCAATCCGCCAGGGTGCCGACGAAAGTGCAGATGCGTACGTCGACAGGGCGCTGGAGCTGAATGAGCAGCTGACCTCCATTGCTGCTGGGGTCCCAGTGGCCACGGTAGTCAACCAGCTGATTAGGGGTCTCAGTGTGCGCTTTGACGCAGGCCGTCCCCATCTCCGTCTAAATGCCCATACTTACACCCCTGACACGCTGCGTCTTGCTCTGTACGCTCTGGAGAGCGACCTGCCCCCACTGGAGCGTCCCGCTAGAGCGCTGGCAGCTGAACGCAGAGGTCGCAGTACTGACCGTCGCAGACGCAGTGCGTCACCCAGGCGCACCCCACGGGACCGCACACCAGAAGGCTCAGCATCCGCTTCTGAGGAGCGGAAATGTCACTTTTGTGGCCATGCTGGTCATATCACGCCCTTCTGCGTTATGAAGCTCCAGGAGAAATACCCGCAGCCTGGTACCTTCGCGCCTGGCTACCCTAAGCCACACCAAGGCATGTATTCCTCCTCCCGCGTGCACGCACAGTGTGATTGGGTACTGGATAGTGGGGCCACAGACAGTATGACTCGCGAGCGGCACATTCTGGCAAATTATGTCAGGTTTCCTAAACCGACCCCTGTCATCTTCGGGAACGGGACATGTGAGCACGCCCTAGGCATGGGGCGAGTGCGGCTCAAAACCACTCATGGGCTGCTGCACTTACGCGATGTCTTGTATGTGCCCTCGCTCGTGTCAAACTTGCTCTCTGTCCATGCGCTCACGGCGACTGGCCATTCTCTTGGAATTGACCCGCACTCCTCCGTCTTCGAGATCGCTCATGGGGGGAAACTCGTCGCCACAGCCACGGTCTGCGATAACATGTACCTCCTGGATGTCCCACGCATGCGCACTGCTTCTGTTGCTGTCAGGGAGTCTCTAGCCATGCGCTGGCACCGGAAACTGGGGCACACTGGCATGGGCACGCTCGCGGACATGCAACGCAAGCGTCTGCTGGGTGATTGCGTGGTGACTCCTGTGGAGTTCCTCCACGCGCGTGACACTGAATCGTGCAACCCCTGTCTTGATGGCAAGATGCATCGCTCTTCTCACCCTGAACAGGACGGGCAGGCACCCCATGTCAACTTCAGGGTGCACTCAGATTTGATGGTTCTGCTCAACTTTCCCTTGGTAGCTAAGGAGCGCTATGTCCTGAATCTCTTAGAAGAGTTCTCAGGATTCTCACTTGTTCGCTTAATGTATTCGAAAGACCAGGTGATCACCGCACTTCCTAGCATGGTCCGAGAAATGGCCACACAGGGGGGACAATCAGTAAAGCGCATACGCACTGACCAGGGCCGCGAGTATGTGAATGCGGACTTGAAGGAAGCATTTGAGAAGTTGGGCATCTGGCATGAGGAGACCGCGGGCTATACGCCGGAGCAGAATGGTAAGGCTGAGCGGCTGAACCGCACCCTAATGGAGCGCGCTCGCACCATGCTGAGTGCGGCTGGGCTGCCGACCACCCTCTGGGGATACGCCCTCCTGCACGCTAATCACATACGAAACTGCATGCTCTATTCTCCCACGCAGCGTGTGCCTTACCATGCGTTCACGGGCGTTGCACCTTCTATCTCTCAGTTTCACCCATGGGGGTGCGACATCCGCGTGCACGTGCCTGCCAGCAAGCGTACCAAGCTTTCCCCGAAGAGCACGGCGGGCATATACCTCGGAACGGCAGGTGTCTTGAATTCCAGGAACGTTTACGCACTGGTTGATGGGAGGATACTGACCACATGTGACTTTCGTGTCCAGGATAGTGTTCCTGACCCCTCGACCCCGACTGGCGTGCGAGCCTCGGGTGTGGAAGAGGGGCAGGCTGATCAAGGCCTTCCTGCCCCTCTTCCACATCCGGGTGATGCGGATTCCTCGCCTGATGGTACTCCGCCTGACGGCACTACTTTCCCGCTCGTGTCCCCGACGGCTCTGGCCGATACCGCCCAGGTACCGCCCGTGTTCGTGGAGTCCCCATTCCCCACGCTTGCGCCTGCAGACTACGTGTCAGCTGGAGGGTCTGCAATGGCGGACAGTGGCAGTTCCGTGCCTCCGGAGCAGGTCGAGGGAGGGGACGAGGCCGATGGCCCCCTCGCTGTTCCGGATGACCCGGGCCCTGCTGCCTCCATGCCTCCCGCTGACGAGCATGCCATTCCTGACCCTGACGATGCGGTTCCTGAGGTGCTGCTCTCTGCCCCCGTTGCTGCCCTGCCCCAGTCGTACCCTGATAGCCGGGCTGCACATCCCCGCACGCGTGCTCCTCCTGCTTTCTATAATCCTTCGTCATTCGCTGCTCGCTCTGGACTGTCGTCCGAGCAGAGCCCTCGCTCGGCTGTGAAGCCTGTCCGGCGTGTGGTACGGTTCTCCACTGAGCAGCCAACCGTGTACGCGTACGCTGCTCAGTCGAGTCCGAGTCGCCCCAAAGGGATCGACTTCTCTGCCTTCCCTACGGTGCTCTCCCATGGGCGCAACATGCTCGACCTGTCCCAGCTGCCTAATGGTGTCAAGCCTGAGGACCTGATCCCGCACTCCATGGAGGCTGCTTTGAGTCCGGAGAACCCCTACCGGGAGAACTGGTGGGCGGCGATGCAGGAGGAGAACAAGTCTCTTTGGGACCATCAGTGTTTCTCGTACACTAGGGCGCCTGCAGGTGCACACACAGTCGGCAGCAAGTGGGTGTACGACGTCAAACGGCCGGGTCCCGGGGACTCGCAGGTACGCCTCAAGGCGCGACTTGTGGCGCAGGGATTCTCACAGCGCCCAGGCGTGGACTATGATGAGCTGTTCGCCCCGGTGGCCAGCCACACTACTGTGCGGGCATTCCTGTCCCTCGCCAACTATCACGACCTGGAGATACAGCAGGTTGACGTCAAGACAGCTTTCCTGTACGGTGAGCTTCCCCCCGGGCAGACGATGTATATGAAGCCGGTCCCAGGCTTCCCCTGCCCAGTGGGGCAGGTATGTCGTCTCCACAAGACCTTATATGGCCTGAAGCAGGCACCTCGCGCGTGGTATCAGCGCTTGAAGGATGAGCTCACTGCCAAGGGCTTCACGCCTGCCGATTCAGATCCTGCTCTCTTTGTCAAACTCGACGCAGAGGGCAAGGTGCTTGCTCTCATCTATGTGGACGACTGCTTGATTGCAGGGCGGTCCGCTAAGCACGTGCAGGAGGTCATCGACATGCTGCAGAGCATCTTTGACATCAAGGTCTTGGGAGAGCCCAAGGATTTTCTTGGCATCAACATCGTGAGGAACCGGGCGCAGGGGACCCTGGCCATCCATCAGAAGCCGTACGTCGAGAAGATGCTCCGCAAGTTTGGCTTCGCTGAGTGTCACCCCATCAGCACCCCAGCGGTCTGCAAAGTGTCCACCACGGAAGCGGACGAAAACGCTATTCTTCCCCACCAGCAGGTACAATTGTATCCGGCAATGGTGGGTTCATTCATGCACTTGGCCAACGGGACTAGGCCGGACATTGCTCATGCTGTGAATTCGCTGGCTCGTCATCTCCGCGCCCCCTTGCCGCGCCATTGGAATGCAGCGGTCCGGGTCTTCCGGTACCTGGTGGGTACCAAGGACATGGGTCTGGTGTATTCCAGGCATGCTACCGGGGGGCTCCTGGGGTATACGGACTCTGACTATGCAGGCGATGCTATCACCAGGAGGTCGACCACAGGGTACGTGTTCCTCCTTCACGGGGCTGCCATCTCATGGCAGTCCAGGCTGCAGCCGACGGTGGCCCTGAGCACCGCGGAGGCGGAGTATATGGCCGCAGGCGCTGGAGGGAGAGAGGCTTTGTTCCTGCGGAAGCTGCTCCCGACTCTGGACTACGAGCTGACGGGTCCTATCCAGCTCCGGGGGGATAACCAGGCAGCGTTGTCCCTGATTAAGAATCCGATGGTCTCCGCCCGCAGCAAGCACATCGATGTGCTACACCACTTCGTACAGGAGCGCGCCGCGCGAGGGCAACTGATCTACGGCTATGTTGATACCGCCCTTAACTGGGCCGACCAGCTTACAAAGCCGTTGGCGCAGGAGCGACTAGATGCATGTGTTGCGGGCATGGGCCTGCGACGACTGAACCTGCCTTGAAGTCCATGTTTGGACTGGACAGACTCTTGCGTTTCTGTTGTCTAGCCGGCTCGTGTCGTGCTAGTTGCATTGCCTTGTGTGTGTCGTGTTCCTGATGTGTTTGCGTTAATAATTCGACCCCCTGAAGCTGACCAGTACGGGGAGTGCGTGTCATGAGTCCCCCGAATCGAGTACGGGGAGCATTCTGTGTCTCCTCAATAAATGAAATGAGTCCCCTGAAGTTGGATAGTACGGGGAGTGCGTGTCATGAGTCCCTCGAATCGAGTACAGGGCGCCCTGTTTGTGCTTGTTTCTCCCGTGTTTAGGAAGGAGAGCCCGCATGATCATCCACCCTCCAAAATCTGTGTCTAGATGTACGAGGTCACATTTTTGGTGCTTGAGACATTGAGTGATCCTCATCCGGGGAGCCTTGGTCTCCAGAGCTAGACCCACCTCGGAACGGGGAGTGTTGAAGTACGACTGAGTACTTCTTCCCTCAGAGGGAATTTAGCATGCTTATCACGTGTATGCATACCGGAGCTATCCAGTCCTAATTACTAATCCAGTGTCCAGTCACGTCATCCTGGATACTGATCTAGGCTGTGAGACTGATCCCTATCAGTCTCCTATGAATATGTACTCGGTACGTGTGTACCTCGGGTAAGTTGTCTGTAAATCTCAACACAAGCTCGTGAAGTGAAGTACTCGTCGGTCCTCCAGTACCTCAAGGGTGTGAGGGACTTTTACAACCAACTGGGATTGCCTGGCATAAGATCGGCTGAAGATTGGCCGCACTTATACCGAATGCTAAAGGGAATCCGTCGTGCAAAAGGGGATGGGGTTTCGCCCAAGGTTCCCGTGACTCCCGCCATGCTGGCTCAATTGCGCGAACGACTGAACCGGGGTGCACCTTCTGGGGCGGCACTTTGGGCGTGTGTGTTGGTTACGTATTTTGGGTTTTTCCGCAAAAGTAACACCACAGCCAAACCTGACTCAGTGTATTCTTCCAAACTGTTATTGGTAGGAGATATCGAGCTCAAAGCGATACTGTCTCAAGGTCAAGGTGCGTGCCACCAAGACAATCCAATATTGGGAACGCAGTTTGGTTATCTGGATCCAAGGCGAGCATGGTCATATCTTGGATCTGGTTGCCGCTTGGGAGCGGCATGTGCACATCAACGAACCATCCCTCGTGTCTCCGGCTTCTTTGTATCGTCGGGAGGGGATTATCCAGCGGTCATGCATCTCGTATGAGCAATTGGTGAATGCGGCTAAGCTCATGGCGCGGCTGGTTGGTGTTGATGAAAGCCTGGTATCTGGGCACAGCTTTCGCCGTGGGGGGGCTTCGTTTGCTGCTCTTGCCGGTGTCCCGGATATGTTGATTAAGCGTCAAGGTGACTGGAAGTCGTCATGCTTCCGTGCATACATTGTGTGCTCGGCGGAGACGCATCTCCAGGCCACTAAATGCATGCTGAGCACAATGGTAGGGGACCCTTCCTTTTGGGGAGCGGGCCTCGTACCAGCTGTCGACCCTATTGATCATTCTGGCCTCCAGGTGCTTGTGAATGTGTAATTTGATTGGGGACCTTCGGTGTGGGGTGTGATGTCCCTTGTCTTGTCAGGCTCGATCCCGCCATTTGCGCGGGAAACGGAGCCTTGCCGGCGGCGCGGAAGGGCCGCCCGGGCAGAGGGAGGCCTCGCGATGGGCGCTCGTATCCGGACATGAGCAAGTCTACTCACCCAACCACCTGACACATACTTGTGTTGGTGTATCTTCCGTCTGCGTCAGATCCGCGGTGTTGCCTTTCAGATGTTGCCACGGGAAGTTACCACGGGAAGTTGCCATGGGACCATTCAAAACTGCCGGATGATCACACCAAAAGCCATCCGTTACGTCACGTACGGTGGTCGCCTCCGGGCTCGTATGACGGACAGTAATTCCGAACCCTTCTAGTGATTGACTCAGCATATGTACTGTGAGGTTCATTTATAACGTATCGGTACTAGGCGCTGAAGTCCGAACGTTTCTAGGGTCGGTAAGTTTACTGTCTACAAAAGGCATGTGAGGCCTAGGGTCACGTCCGATACGTGGACCTTTCCGATGGGGCGTGTGAACGTGTACGCACGGTTCGCGGATCGCGGATTGTGCACACGAGGCGTCATCAATCGCAGAGGGTTAGCCAATTCGCGATCGCGTCCAAGTACGATGCTACGAAGCGTGTCGCTCATCGTACCCAGCCTTATTCCTATATAAGGGCGCGGAGGAGACAGAGGTCTCCACTGTCATTCATCCCAGCTCTTCGGCACGGCCTCGCGGGACGGAGAGAACAAGTCTTCTTTCCCCACCCACCCCGCCTCAAAAGGCTACCACGTCAGGTCTGTTATGCCGGTGGCCGTCGTAGCGTGTGTTACACGAGGGGGGTTCGTCGATACGAACCTTAGCGGGGGTGTTATGTCCCTTGTCTTGTCAGGCTCGATCCCGCCATTTGCGCGGGAAACGGAGCCCTGCCGGCGGCGCGGAAGAGCCGCCCGGGCAGAGGGAGGCCCCGCGATGGGCGCTCGTATCCGGACAAGAGCAAGTCTACTCACCCAACCACCTGACACATACTTGTGTTGGTGTATCTTCCGTCTGCGTTAGATCCGCGGTGTTGCCTTTGAGATGTTGCCACGGGAAGTTACCACGGGAAGTTGCCATGGGACCATTCAAAACTGACGGATGATTACACCAAAAGCCATCCATTACGTCACGTACGGTGGTCGCCTCCGGGCTCGTGTGACGGACAGTAATTCCGAACCCTTCTAGTGATTGACTCAGCATATGTACCAGGAGAAACTGGTAGTGGTCAGTATGTTCAAGGGAACTGAACAGAAACGTGTTGTGTTGAGCAGGAAGTTGTCACTCTCACGCAATGCACCTGCGGTGATGACCACCAATAGCCAGTCACCCCGTAGTCAAGAGGGGCCTGGATCATGGAAACAGTTCAAGCAATTAAGACATGGGATTGCTACAGGGGCTGAAGTGGCCTATAGAGTTTGCTTCTTAGTAAAGCTATTGAAGCGCTAGAAGCAGCACCTAGTGAAGCCAACAGTGCTTGAAATAGTCCAGCAAGCCCTAAAAAGCTTGCTACAGTAATCCAGAGGGTAGTAGATAAGCATAGTGGACCTGAGGGGACTCTGTGTGGGAAGATTCCCCCACACACTCATGCCAAAGGGTTTGAGTGCAAGATAGAACTTGCAGAGGGTGTCAAGCCAGTTTATGTAAGACAATATAGGCTTACCCCCCTAGAAAAGACAGAACTCGTAGAAGAGGTACAGGAGTTCATAGAAAAAGGATGGATAGAACCTAGCTCATCCTCCTGGAGTTCCTTAGTCCTCTTTGCCCCGAAGCCCAATGGTAAACTGAGATTCTGTGTTGATTTCAGCATCTAAATCAACGCACAGCACCAGACAGGGGACCCATCCCACACCAAGGTGAGCTCCTAGATAATTTGCAAGGTGCCCATGTGTTCAGTGCATTGGATCTGGCTTCGGGATTCTATCAGCTAAAGATGGAAGATAGTAGTAAGCCTTTGACTGCATTTCCTACACCATATGGGCTATATCATTGGTGTGTGATGCCCATGGGGCTGGGGCTTAGTATTGCACCAGCCATCTTCCAACAGGCCATGAACACGATCCTAAGAGATCATATCAGAAGGGGGTACTGTCTTGTGTATTTAGATGACATCATCATTAAGTCCAGCACGATGCAGGAGCACGCTTTGCATTTGGATGCAGTGTTGTCATCTCTCAAAGAGCATAACCTGGTCTGTCAATTGCCCAAGAGCAAATGGGCACAATCTCAGCTAACATATCTAGGTCACCTTGTATCTGGCGAAGGAGTGCTGCCTGACCCAGCAAAGGTGAGAACGCTAGACAGGTGGGAACCACCACTGGCGTTGGTGGCAGAATTAGCCACCGCTGATGCAGAAGATAATCAGCGTAGAGCTACTTCTGTGAAAGAGAGCATAGCTACAGAATGCCGGAGATTTCTGGGATTTATGAATTATTTCAATAGATTTATCCCAAAATACTCAGAGATAGCGTGTGTGCTGCATGCACACACACAGAAGGCTCCCCCTAGATGGAACACAGAGTGCACCATAGCATGGAACAATCTTAAGGAGTTGCTCAGGAGGGCAACCATGATGTTCCATCCAGATTTCACGTTGCCCTTCCACTTGTATAGTGATGCTTCTATCAAAGCAATAGGAGGTGTACTCATACAGTTCGAAGAGGACGTAGCGCACCCGATTGCGTACGTTGCACGAAAACTCACTGCAGCTGAAGTGAATTATACCACAACAGAGCAAGAGCTATTAGCGATGGTATACTGCTTCACTCAATGGAGGTGCTATCTAGAGGGCAGTGATGTAATTCTACACACTGATCATGAGCCGCTTACGTGGTTAGCTAAGCAAGTTAGACTTAACCGTAGACAAGCCCGATGGATGGAATTCCTCGCGAGCTTCCGTTACGAGATCCTCTACATTAAAGGGAATCGTAACGTGGTGGCGGACGCCCTCAGCAGAATGCTGACCCCACCGGAGGCACGAGCCCTCGAGCTCCCGTGCGATAGTTGGCCTGACATGAATATGATGTACAGTGGTCCCTCCCACAGCACCGTCGCCTCAGGCGACACTAGTACAGGACGCCATGGCGCACACAGAGCGTGTGCGACGCCTGGAGGGGAAGCTACGCTTCTGCATGGCCGACATCGCGTCGCTGACCCAGCGCCTCACGGAGCATCATTCGGCTCGCCTCCGCCGAGTTGCATGGATGCAAACAGAGCAAGCCCATCTGCAGGCTACGGACGCACACATCGCCACGTGAACGATGCAGCTCACGGAGCTCCGCGCGAAATGGGACGCGTTGAATGCAGAACTGGACCAGGATTTTATACCGTCTTGCTTGGCGGCTACACCCGTCGCAGCGCAGCGGGGCGGACCTGGAGCGCTGGCAGGCCAGCAGGGGGTGGAGGCGCCCCCGCGGCACTCGCCGACGCAGGAGGAGACACGTCACGTGGAGATGGCTACGACTCCAGTACGCCATCGCAGAAACGTGTACGATTTGCTGATGAACATGATGTTGTGCACGATACGAATCATGATGCATCAGCGCCTGTTCTCCCCACAGACCCCCATGCACAGGGTACCAGGCATGGATGCAAGGGTATACTTAAAGATACTCATAGACGCGTAGAGGGTGACCCGGAAGAGGTGAGAGCTCCGACGGCGTCGCAGCAACCCAATAGAAAGCGAAATAGAGTCTCTAGTCAGGGTCGAGGGAACAGTGCAGGGGGTGAGGAAACGCACGCCACTCACCTCACCAACAATTCGGGAGATGGAGGGGCACCGGAGCCTAGTCAGCCCGAGATGTCCCCCGCTCTTGCAGAGAGTGAGGTTCACCCCTCACTAAGCGCATACGAAACGTTGGCCGAGCAGTTGTTCGATAGGGTCAGGAAGGGAACACTGGTAGACAAGAGTGTCTCTACTGACGAACAACGCAATAAGATGGGGCTAAGAGAGAGTCCAGAAGGGGACCTTTTGTGGAAGAGAAACCTCTTACATGTGCCGGAAGGCGATAGCTTAAGAAACGACATACTGTACTGGCACCATGATGTGCCATGGTGTGGACATTTAGGTATCCAGAAGACACTTAATCTAGTTCAACGTCAGTTCTGGTGGCCTGGCATTACCACCGACATAAAGAACTACGTCCAAACATGTTACAGCTGTCAGAGTGATAAGCCAGATAGGCAATTGAAATGGCCGCCTCTCACTCTAATAGAGTCACCCAGCGAGTGCTGGAGGACTATAGGTGTGGATTTGATCACAGATCTGACCCCAACAGGAGAAGGGGGTTATAATGCAATAGCAGTATTTAGTTGTCATCTAAGTAAGATGTGCAACACACACCACACTCACAACGCAAGGCTTTGTGAAGATGTTTTTCCGAGAGATCTTCCCTCACTGTGGATTTCCCACCAAGATTGTCAGTGATAGGGGGCAACAGTGGAACTCCGAGTTCTTTAGAGCCCTATGTGATGCAGCAGACATAAGGCTAAGCCTGAGTACTGCATACCACCCACAGACTAATGGATTAGTGGAGAGAACCAATGAGGTTGTGGAGACAGCATTAAGGCATTATGTGGGAGCAGACCACACAGATTGGAACGATAGATTGGCGTTCATAGAGTTTGCTTTAAATGATATGTACCGAGAAACCACTGGGACCACTCCATTCAATATGAACAGAGTTACAGTACCGTTGGCACCTTTTGAGGCAGTTAAGAAACGCATAGCTCATAAGGAAGGTATCTCTGAACCAACCGCAGAAGTGGCCAGTTGGGTGGGCATGTCAACTCCAGGTGCCAGAACTCTCATCCAAGCCCATGAGGAGTTTACCAGAGCAAAACAGAGTGTCCATTGGGCTAAGTGTAAGATGAAAGAGAACCATGATAAGCAGGGAGTAGTACGCCACCAATATGTTAGAGGCCAGCCAGTGTGGCTAAGCACTAGAAACATAAGGTTGAGGCATCCCAGCTTAAGGCACAAGTTTAGTCCTAAGTTTATAGGACCAGTTCAGGTGCTGGAAGCCAGTGAGAATGGTTCAACAGTGCTCCTGGACCTCCCATCCAGTCTCCAGATCCATCCAAGGGTTTCAGTAGCATTAGTGAAACCTTATAAACAAAGACAAGGAGCTGAAGTTACCCCTGTTTGGGTAGATGGGACAGAAGAGTGGGAAGTTGAAGCAATAACTAACCACAATGTGCTCAATTCTAGATCCAAGCAGAAGAAGAGCATAGTAGAATTCCAAGTCCAGTGGAAGGGACATGCAGAGCCCTCATGGCATGAATTCATAGACTGTGAACACTATATAGAAATAGTACAGAAATATCTGGGTAGCTGCACTAAGCAGGTCAGGTTCCAGATATAAAAGTCCTAACTCCTTCAGAAAAGGGTTGGTTGACAGGGGTCTACAAGCGAGAAGCACTGTCTGCTTGATTACCTCACAGTAACTAGCCGTTTATGTTCTTGCAGGAAGAGAAACTAGAACCAGAAATAGAGCTCACCGAGAAGGAGCAACTAGAGCTCTCACTAAAGCTATCCCTCGCCCACAAGCGGAACGAGGATGCTAGGCGCGACGCGGATCTCGGCGACGACGACGATACGGCCCAAGCTTTCGAGCAAGACATGGCGCACTATCGTGCAGAGGTCGCTAGGCACCGGCAGGGTAGTCACCGCCACCCACGGCAGGACATCATGGACACGATCGAGAGGCGCCGCGTGCAGATCATAAAGGACCTCTCTTTGGCCACAGACGCGGGGCTCCTCACGAACGAGGAAGCTCACCCGCTCCAGGAGATGGTCGACCGGCGTGCGAAGCAAGCGCTCATCCTCCTCGAGATGCAGCGCATGCCGCAAATAGTGGATCTCGGTGCCTTGCCTGAGAGCTCGGGGCGGGCTCAGCAGCGACATCAGGCGCTCAACGTGCTCGCTCCCATCCTCACTACAGCGAATAGATTCGCGGCGCTGTCAGTGGACTGAGCGTCCAGGCCTAGATCCGAGATGGACATAGAAGAACCCCAGCAAGCGGTTCCCGATCGAGTGGTGATCCCCTTCGAGGATCGTGATTCAGGTGGAACCCCAGACGGATAGCGACAATGACGGCATGCCGGGGTTAATCCCCGCTAGCTCAGGCGATGTGTCTCCGATAGTCCAGGGCTCATTACGGGCCCAGAGTGTCGGTTCCCTGGGGGCCGACAAGTGAATGGCTTCCCAGTGTCACAGAGAGTGATGCTATGTTGCCTTTCGAAGAACCAGACTTTGAACACTTTCATCAGTGATTCAGACTAGATGTGAAGCATAGTGACCTGCCTTCACTTAGTGTCATCCCATCAAATTGTAATAGGTGCATTGTTCAAGTTGCCCTTCACAATACAGGGGGTGATGTGTTATGACAGGATGAGTGTAGACCTGAATAATACGACAGTAACACTAGAAAAATAAGGGAATAGTTCGGGAGAGGCTAGAAGGTAAGTCCTCCCTCGAAAGGATTCCGACAGCGTGACGTCAGGTGACTCACATAGCGGGATAATAATCAAAGATTCGCGAATGGTCTGAGGTCGGTGGTTCGGTCCCAAGGATGGGATGCTCAGAGACGATTCGCATATATTGGGACATAGTAAGGAGTTCCAGGAGATCTTGAGTTGACCTTGAAAAGGGCTGCGATAGTTGCGATCGTTTGGCTTGCGAATCAGTAACCCCTTTCGAGGTTTGCCTTATTGCTCTCGTGTGTGACTAACAGCATTCGAACCGAATAGTTTGCATCTAATTGTTAGCTGTCACAACATAGACTAGGTTCAGGTATGGTGGTAGGTGCTCTGGCTGGCGGCAGATTGAATGTGACAGACTTCTTCTTTTCCCCTGATGCTGTGTTGCTGAGTATCTGCCACATCTCGTCTGGTGCCCTCCCTGTTCCCCCTGGTTGACTGCCAATGTGCTGATGCTGATGCTGGTGCTACTTTTGGTACAGCGTCAGGGACAGTGATGTCTCCCCCTGCAGTCATCTCAGGGGGTATAGGGAGCACACCAGACTCAGAGGTCTCTTCTAGTAGGTCCAGGTCTGGCTGATCTTGGCTCGAGCTGAAGCCAGCCTCATCCAGCTGATCTGGGAGGGCTGGAGATGCTGGTGGGGCCTGGGAGGGTAGAGAATAGGAGGGAAGGGGCCTGCTGAGGGCTGGTGTCCCTTGCAGAAGTGGAAGGAATGGTGAAGAGCAGGCTGATTGGTTGACCGGAGGGGCTGGAGGGGCTGGATGGAGGGCAGTTGGGTAAGTTGGAGTGGAGGGGAAGGCTGCAGTTGGATCAGTTGGAGGATGCAGGCCAGAGGAAGAGAGGAGCGAGGAGAAGGGAGAGAAGGGTCAGTAGGAAGCTCCTTTGTAGGCTCCACTTCTAGAAGCTCTGGTGGAGAGGGGCTGGAGGGGGTAAAGGGTTGTTCATCCTGAAAGCGCACATCACATGAGACTGTTATCTTTCCCTCAGTGCGCACAAAGAAATTGTGAGAGTTAAGGGGTCCAGCTGTCCCCAGATAGCGTCCCTTCTGGCTCTTGGCTTGCAGTTTGTGGCGTTTGTTGGCTGGGATAAGAACATGGACTGCAGAGCCAAAGGGGTGGAGCTGAGTTAGGTCAGGATCAATGCCAGTGAAGTAGAGGAAGGGAGGCTGCTTGGTGGGACCATAGATGACTGAGTTCCTGACATTGTTGGCATGGTGGTTAGCATGTACCCACAGAGAGAGGGGCAGACCAGATTCCCTCAGGAAAGTTCTGGTCCTCTCCATCAGGGTGCGGTTCAGACGTGCAGCCATGCCGTTCTGTTCCGGGGTGTACGCAGCTGTATTTTCAGGCCAGATTCCCAGACCCTCAACGACTTCCTGCAACTCTGCCCCATGTACTCCCCCCCATTGTCAGTTCGCAGACGCTTGACTGCTGCCCCCCCCTGCGTGGCGAACTGCTGAAGCATCGAAGGAAATATCGAGAGAACGTCTGACTTGTGTGTTAGTAGTTGAATCGCAGAGAACCCTGAAGCTTCATCCAGCAAGGTAAAAACAAAGCGAGCCCCCTTCACTGTTGGGACCCTCATGGGCCCCGTGAGGTCTGAGTGCAGCCTGAAATTGATAGTAGTGGCCCTCTCCTTCCTGGGAGGGTGAGAGATCCTGTGCATTTTCCCTTCCATACAGGGGTCACATGGCTGGACATTAGTGGCAGCTCGCAAGAACTCAGGCGCACTGACTGTGCAACCAGGGATGAGACCCCGCCTCTGCATCTCAGCCAGTGTGCCAAAGTTAGTGTGGCCTAACCGCCTGTGCCAGCGCATGGCCGCTGTCTCAGTCGTGGTGGCTGCTGCAGCCGTGTAGCATACTGGTCCATCCAGCACATAGATGCCATCTAACAGGCTGGTTGTCCCCACTAGCTCCCCGTCGCTGGTGATAGTGATTGTCTCAGTTCCCCCTAGGATGTGTAGCGAAAGGCCTTGGGCCACCAGCGAAGAGACTGATAGTAGATTGGTTACGAGGTGTGGTACATGTAGGACATGCTGCAGAGTGATGTTGCCCTGGGTCGTATGAATAGTGATCTGCCCCTCCCCCAAGGCCAGTTCTACTGCACCGTTGTCAAAGTGGACCTCTCTAGGCTGGTTGAACTCAGCATAGTTCAGTATGCCCCCATTCTCTTTAGACATGCACCCAGATGCCCCACTATCCAGCACCCATTCAGAGTAAGATGCTGAGTTTTGTGGTGACATCAGATAAACAGCTGTCTGGGCACTGGTAGAGGACACCTGAGCATATGACAATGAGCTGAAGGTAGCCTGGGGCATAGGTCGAGGCTGGTTGCTGCAGTGCAGGCTCTCCATCACATGGTGCCCTTCAGGACGCAGAAGGGCACTATGTGGCCAACATTTCCGCAGTGATTGCAGGTTTTGGCTGCAAAGGGGTTCCCCTTGGGGTTGTCCTGATGTTTGGTTCCTCCAGCTGGGGCCCTTGGGCTCCTGGTGTTAGATCTGTCCCCCCTGTCTTGCCTGCCCATCGTGAGATTGACCTGAGGGGGTGGAGGTGGAGCCTGCTGCCTGGAAATAGTGCATAGAGCAGTCCTTAAGGTGTCCATAGTGTACCCTGCTGCATTCAGGGTGAGTATGGGGCGAGCAGAGGCTAGCAAAGCATTGAGGGAAGAAATCACATGGCTGACCAGAGTGTGGTCAGGTAAGGGGGCCTCCATGGCCTCCAGCCAGTCATTCAGAATCAAGATCTAGTCCATGTAATCATCAATGGTCTGAGTAGGGCCTTGCTTCATCGTGAAGAAGCGTTGCTGGAACTCAATCATGTTGGCCCTGAGATGCTGTACATAGTGCTGGGAAAACGCCTGCCAGATTTCAAATGGCGTTTCCAGGTTCCTAATTCTCCTAGTCCAACGGGTGTAAACACAGAGCTTGATCCAATTCATTGCAGTTTTCGCACTCAAAATGTCCTCAGGCTCTGCATCTTCTGGTAGCTCCGTCTCGACCCAATCTCCGCAGCCCTTGATAAAGAGAAACGCGCGCATTTGTTCACTCCATTGCGGCCAGTTGTCCTCTCCCAGAACCTCTTGCGGGCCGTCTCTCACTATTCTCGAATTCTCGCCATCTTGAGGTGGAGATCTTCTGTCTTGAGGTCGAATCCTGTCTGTTTAGCTCCTGATCGAAACGTGACACGCGCAGTGGAAGTGTGCTGGGCCCATAACCTATTGACGATACTCTGAAGACTTAACATGTGCCCGTCAGGGCCACAACTATATACGCAAAGAGAAATACCTAGGTGCCGTACTCAACGAGATGAAGTGTGCAGCGAAGTGCGCATATCTCGCACGTGCAAACAGGCGGGCTTCCGCAGATGACGTGAAAGCCCTAGCGCAACGTTGTGCACACTTCGCCATCAGCTATGACTGGATGCGAGGTACACCGTAGTGCAACAGGAAGAAGTACTCAGTCGTACTTCAACAGGTCCAGATGTCCAAAGTACATGAGATTTCGGGACAGAAGCGGGGCACGAACCCTTCTGGCAAAGCACTGGTGGGTGGAGGTTCTGTGCAACAGAAGTTGAGCTCAAGTATTCAGAGTGCGAGCTGAATAAGAAGAAGAAAATACATCGGAAACCAAGCCAGGCCCTTGCAAGCAGCACTATGTCTACGAGAACATGCCTGAAGGGCTTGCCCCTCACGCCCCGGCGAGGTGGCTGCCACATACTCCCATCGAGTCGATCTCACAGACAATAGAGAAGATCCTGTTAGTCTGTCAGTTTCATCACTACACCTTCCTTGCTGGTTACAAGACAAAGAGGAAGACGCGTCAGGCCAGGCTATGATTTAGTCAGGCTGGTCCAGGTATCTCTATGCTGAGCTATGCCTCACGGGATAGCAATGGTAGCACTGATTCCCAACTTCTTGGAGATGCCACTGTCCATGTGGATGAAATGAAATTTTCAAATTGAAAAATGAATCGTGATCAATTGTTGGTGCAACATGCTGATTTTCATGAAATGAAATTTCAACAATTTGAAACGAAAAAAGGATACATCAGGACCCCATGCTGTTCCAGCAGTAGGGCAACAAAAAACGTACACTGGTTGCACATTTGGGGGTCAGGGCCCACAGAAATACGTAGAACGTCAGCATTATTTGTACCAGGCGTGCGCTTCCGTGCAGGTTGAAGAAGCAGTGTTTCATTCTGTCTTGCACAAGGTTGTATGGGAGGGGGCTCACCGCGGCGTGACAATTTGCGTGATGCTGAATCACTGCTGTATGCTGAATCACTGCTGACGGGTCGCGAATGGGCATCCACTCGTAATACGCTCGAAGGGCCTCATCCGCCTGCGAGCCTGTACCAGGCTCACCACTGTTGATGTTGTCTTTGATCTCGTGGTCATCCCTGCAAAACCATTCAAATCAAACATGACCCGCTCAGCTTTCTAATTGTGCACCGTTCCGTCTCTGATCGTCGACAGACGGTTTCGTCATAACAGTCAAATAGGTACCGTAGTCTAGACATCACTTGAAAGATGACCAAGTGAAGCAACGCAACGCCGCCACGAGGGCAACTATATGTACAAAACTTCGTGATTTAGACTATCTAATTTTTGGATCCCCAGAACATTTTAGATGGAGAACGAGACGCGAAGCAATGCTGGGTATTGGCAAAGTCTTGTCTAGACTACAGTATGGGACTGTCAAACCACATCATGCTCTGCAGCTTCTGCAAACCAATCTGGCTGGAGGATGCAAATCAGCACCCCTTCAAGACAACGCATGTCCTCCGGGAATATGTGTCCACGGCCAGGTGTGAAGCCGGTGTCAACAACGGGTGTGATGCACTTGTTGTGTCTTCGCTTTTTGAGTCTAGGTCTCTGGCTGTCTCGCCCGCGCCCGTCGTCAACGCCGCCTTCTTTGGACTGGTGTATCTCTTTTCTTCTTTCTGTTTCTTCTCTTTTTGAGTCTAGGATGGGGTGTGCTAGGGTGTGTGACCAGGCGTACCATGTAGCAATGAAAGCGTGCGCAGCATGCATGGCTTGCACCGCAGGATCTTACTTTGTGAGGCGATGCCGAGCACGGTAGTCCTCAAGCATCGCTGCGAAACGCATGAGCGAAGCGTAGTCTGGATTGTCTGCGAGCAGAGAGTCCAATCGTAGCTGCGCAGCGAGTCCGAGTGCAGAGGTAGGGTAGCTGCCTGGGCCCATGATTGGGTACTCGTAGAAGTAATCTCCCAAGTGCAGCACGAAATCGAGGTCCGCAAAGTCGGGGCCGGCAATCACTTGGTAGGCGTTGAAAAAGCCTGCGAGTTGAACACCTCCAGTGTGAGCAGTTTCATCGCGACGCTGATAGAAGAAACAAACTCGATACTCGCGCCATGTCCCCTCTGCGGAGAGGCCACGTGCAGAGGGACACGAAAAGGGCTTTCAACAGATGATGCCTGTCTCTGCATGTTCACCGCATATACAGGCGGACATTGGGGACACGGACATGCATGATGAGTGCAACCAGATTTGCCAGAAAACGCCCAGCTTGTGTGTGGAAGTCTGGCGAATCTGCATTCGCACGCCTTCTTCGTCAAGAACCGGTGGTCAAGCGCACAGTCGCTCTTTGCTTTTGCAACGCAGGTTGTCTGCCAATGTGGTACTTTGGATGATATTGTTTCGTCAAACCATGCCATATGAGGGCCTGATGCCCAAGATTTAGCTCGTTTTAGCTGAACTGGGAGTAACGGAGGGATGCAGCATCCCCCACAAGAGGACGCAACTACATGGCGTGGTTCCTGATTAACTTATCCATGCACTTCAGGGGCTGACAGCCGAAAGCAATTGCATTCATCGTCCTCAAAGCAAGTAAACTCACCTGCGGGCCAGTTGCTGCAGGACATAGTCACGAATTTGAGCGCATCAATGCTTGCAGTCTGACTTGGCAGAGTATTGAAACGGCCGAACTTCCTCACTCCACTCCCTACGCATGTGCCGCCATACAGCACTGGACCAGAGCAGACCTCGAAGCAATAGCTGTATCGCGTGGAGGGAAGCAAGCCGCTCACCACCTTCTTGACGGTCCAGTCACGGGAGCTGTTGGTGCATACCAGGCCTCTGCAGTACCAGCATCGAGGTATGCAGATGCCATTACTGAGGACCTCTGGGAAAGGAAGACCGAGAATGGTGAGATCTTTGCAAGATGATGATGATATTGTATCACTTCGAATGTGCTGTCTTTGTTGCGTGTGGACTACTTCCTGCCATCATCTATGTGACATAATGATGCTAATGCATGGAGCGCTGAGGCACGCACATTCTGGAAGGAAATGCACAAAGGTGCAAGCACCCTGGGTAGATGAGCTGAAGGTCGCGTCGGCCGCGAGAAGGTGAGGCCTGGTGATGACCTAACCAAACAGGCCATGCTCGTGCAGAACATCAGGCACTTCTCCCTGGTCTGCTGCAATTGTCAGCCTGGTGCACTTTGTAGCTGATATGTGTCAGCTATATGTGAGGTATATCACAGGGATCTGGTTAGCAAAGGAGAGATTTAATTGCGTACGGAAACGCGTACTGCAGGAATGCGCAAAATGCAACGTGGTATCGCGATGCACAACCGGGTGGCACACCGTTTGACTTTGACGCCCGTAGCTGTAGCGACCACACTGTAAAGCACGCACAAGGATGATGGTGCTGTTCCCGCATCAGGTGTGACCCGCGTCCAGAGCACAATGGAATTCGCCTGTGGGTCTCCAGACGCAACGCCATGATTCAGCGTTGGTACTGCTGACACAAGTGTGCAGATCTGCAATGAACCAATCACATCCATGTTAGCTGCAAGCGAGAGTCTGGCTGATCAACGGATATGACTAATTGGTAATATTCCGGTTTAGTTAACAAGGGATACTTACCCAGCTACAAGTGCTCAAAGAACACGGAAAGTCAAAGTCCGATCCCTAGCAATATTGCATCGATGTTGATGGAGTAAATACTAAAACATTCCTTCAAAGACACAAAACCTGCAGTTGCAGTGCCGCAACAGCCAACTCCGACGCAATTTCAACACTAGAGACTGATAGCAGTGCTGCATGTGTTCGAAGTATACAAAAAGGGCTCCACCGTAATGGGAAACTGTCGAAATGATGCATTGGTGATCACGCTTTTGCCTCTGGCGAGTAATATCTGATGCGTGTCAAGTATGTCGGGGCACCCTTGCAAACGCGCTGGCCAAGTCAGACAGTAAACCAATGTCAAATGCTAAGGTTGTTTCCAGGATGATTGGGACACATCACGTAGCAACCGGGGAAGCCTTAATGGTGCTTACCATGGTTAGTACTGATGCCAATGATGGTAACGCCCTGCGCTGCAGTGCATGAAACCGAGAGTGAGCCATGGCCGCCTAATTTCGAACTTGCGGCTGGCAAAATTGCTCGGTTGAACCACGTCGAGATGGTCAAGGGCGTGGCTGACAGTACGTAGAGTGAAAGCGGCGGGTTCACGGTGTTGAAGATACTGTCCTAAGTATCAGAAGATATGTTCCGCAAGTATCTATCGTTCCATGTGCACACGTCCGTGTGAAGTGCGCACAACCCTACATTGAACAGCCAGACTCTGTACCCGACCATAGAGTCATGCATTGTGGACACTATGGTCTGATGACTATTCTATGGTCCTTGAAATGTTCTTTACTTCCGTGTATCAGCTGCCTGCTGATTATTGAGTATTTTACCATAGACTTGAGCCTATATATACTGTGCTGTGCAAGTGTAAGTTAAAACTAGTGCAAATTCTCAATAGGTTATGGGTCCAGCATAAAGGTGCTGGTTATAATTTTGTACTCTCGTGTTCTCACTACATTTGTGTTCTCACATCGTCCAATCGTCTTCGCCTCTCGTCCTACGATTGAAGAGTCTTCGCGTCTGCCCGACTACTGCGCGTCAAGTGTCTTCGCGTCTGCCCGACATTGAGCTGCGCTCTTTTATCTCTGCTTAATTCTTTTCCAAGCCATGACTTCTTTCAAGGATGCTGTCGGTGAGAAGCTCGGTGATGCCAATTGGGCAATCTGGTCGGTAAAGATGCTCGCTCTGCTTACGTGGAAAGGCTGTGCACAATGGGTGCTCGTTGAACTGCCTGAAGTCCCCAATGCCGATCAATTTGAGAACGCGTCCAAGGCACTGTCTCTCATTCGTCTCAACATCTCCGATCGTTGGCTGCGTTTGACGTCTCATCATCTTTCTCCATTTGCCGTCTGGTCGTTCCTGAGCACTGAGCATCTCAACGCACTTCAACCGCAAGCTACCATTCTGCAAGCGCGCCTGTTCGCTCTCAAAATGGAGCCAGCACAGTCTGCTGATGCATACCTGGATGCTATTGAACTGCTGCACGATGATCTCGTGCGTCTAGGCTCACCATTGCCCACTACCACCCTCGTCTCTCATGCACTTCGTGGTCTGACATCCGCCTACGCAGCTTCAATCGGCACCCTTGTTCTGCATGCTGAATCCTACAGCATGCTCTCTCTCCGTGCGGCTCTGCGTGCCCTTGAGGCGCACACTCAGCTCGCCGGTGGTCCTAGCCATGTTGCCTTCCAGGCCCGTCCTCAACGTGCTCCTCGTGCCCGTCTGGAGAATCAGCCGTCCTCCAGCATCCATGTCGACCTTCAGTGCCATCATTGTGGCAACAAGGGGCACATCGCGCGTCACTGCATTCTGCTTCGTCAGTCCCAAGGACCACAGCCTGCCACTTATGCCCCTGGTTACCCACGTCCCAATGCGGATGCCCGCGGCACGTCTCTTCCTCTGAGCCCTGTATCATCAACTGATTGGGTACTTGATTCTGGTGCTTCGGTGTCGCTGACAAATGATAGGTCATTGTTCGTGGAGTTCTCTGCATTCCACATCCCGCAACCTGTTTTGTTTGGCAACGGGGGGACCGATCTAGCTGAGGGTAGTGGTGTCATAGTAATTCCAACGCAGTATACTCAGCTGCGCCTTGAAAATGTACTGTACGTACCAGCACTTGTAAGTAACTTATTGTCACTTCCTGCACTTGTCGATTCAGGGATCTCGGTGGCTATTGGTGCTCGTTCACCCACACTGACCTTGTCTGCGCACAATGAACCCGTTGCCACTGCTTCTTTGCGGGATGGTGTGTACATGCTTGATTACCCGTCTCGTACGGTCGCATTTGCTGCCACTGCTGATTCCACTGCCAACTTATGGCATCGCAAGCTTGGTCATACCAACTTTGGCACTCTGGCAGAAATGCAACGTCGGGGTTTGTTGACTGGTTGTTCGGTGACCCCGGCACAGTTTTTGGAGGCACGTGAGAATGTTGGCTGTGAACCATGCATGGAGGGGAAAATGACTCGTAAATCCCACCCTCCAAGGGCGCACTTGGCACCTCGGGTGAATTTTCGCTTGCACTCTGATGTCATGGGCCCCTTCCGTGTACCCACGGTGGATGGTCACAGATATGTAGTCACTGTTCTCGATGAATTTTCTGGTTACTCAGTTGTGGAACTGATTCGCCAGAAATCTGACGTGAACGGCGTTCTGCGGCGTTTGATAGTTTTGTTCGCCACTCAGGGCAACCACCAGGTTGTGCGGCTGCGAACTGATCGGGGTGGGGAGTATTTGAGTGGTGATTTTCAGCTGTTCCTTGACTCGAAGGGCATTGTGCACGAGCCCACTTCTGCGTATACTCCTGAAGCCAACGGTAGGGCTGAGCGCCTGAACCGCACACTGGTAGAACGCATGCGTACTGTTCTTGCCGAGTCTCACCTGCCCGATGCGTATTGGGGTTATGCAATGCTGTATGCTGCTGATGTCAGGAACTGTGTTTTGCAGTCGGGTTGCACACAAGTACCGTATGCTCGCTTTACCAGTATCGAGCCTCACCTAGAGCAGTTTCACCCATTCGGGTCCACAGCATGGGTGCTTGTGTCGCAGCCGCAACGTCACAAGCTTCAACCTAAAGCTGTTAGAGGTGCTTATTTGGGTGTTTGTCCGCCTCTCAATTCCACTGTACATCGTGTGTTGGTGGGTACCAAGGTGGTAACAACTTGTGATGCTTACATTCAGGATAAGTGCCCAGTCTTTGAGAGCCCGGTGGATGTGGACGACGCCACCGTGGCGGAGCTTGAAACCTCCCGTCATCTTGAACCCCCTCCGCTCCCGTCTCAAGCTCATTCCCTTGCTTCGGATCCGGTGGTGGCGTCCGCATCCATCGAGGACTTGGCCTTTGGGCTTGCTGATGACCAGCCTATTTTCAGCCAAGCCAGCCTTATACCTGCCTCATCCCATCTGCTTCCCGCATCGGCTGCTGCGTCCGACTGCGGCGACGGTGAATTCCCTGACCATGCTGCTGATGAGACTGTCCCTTCGCCATTGGGTCCGACAGCGGGGGGACATGAGGATGCACCCGTCAACGAACAGGCACCCTCCATGCAGTCTGACCCTTTGACAAGAGCCAGCATTCAGCGATCCTGTGGACCCCCGCAGCGTCTGGCATTCGCCGCCAAGGTAGTTGGATTCGACCCTGACCCCGTCTCTGTGGCTGATGCGTTGTCTCGATCTGATGCCTCTAAGTGGCAAGCTGCTATTAATGATGAAATGGACTCCTTGGCACAACATGAGTGTTGGGAGGTGGTGCAACTTCCGCCTGGGGCAAGGACAATTGGCTGTCGTTTTGTATTGGAACGCAAGCGGGATGGGCGGTATAAGGCGAGGTTGGTTGCCCAAGGGTTCTCTCAAAGGCCTGGGGTAGACTATAGTGAGACTTATGCTCCTGTAAGTAAATATGCCTCACTTCGGGCTTTCTGTGCTGTTGTGGCGGATCAAGACCTTGAGGTCCGTCAGATTGATATTAAAACTGCTTTCCTAAACGGCGTGCTTGACGAAGAAGTGTACATGAGGCATCCTCCTGGCTACCCAGGGCCAGAGGGTACAGCGTGTAAGCTTCTCAAGTCAGTGTATGGTCTCAAGCAAGCGCCTCGTGCGTGGCATCTTACCCTCAAAGCAAAGCTCTTAGAGCATGGTTTTATTTGCAGCGAGGCAGACCCAGCTTTATTCATGAAGTTGGGATCTGATGGGACCATACTGGCACTTATTTACGTAGACGATTGTTTGATAGCTGGTAAGACGATTAAAGATGTGGAGCAAACTCTGGCCTTGATTCAATCTCTTTTTGAGGCCAGGGACATGGGGGAGCCCCAGGATTTCCTGGGGATTCAGCTGATACGGGATCGGGGAGCCAAAACCGTTTCTCTTCATCAGACCCCCTACATTGAGAAATTGCTCCATGACTTTAATCTCACAGGTGTGGCTCCAGTGTCATTACCCATTGCTGCCATTCCAAAAGACGGCAATGCGTTGCAGGAGAATGCAGAACGATATCCATCACTCATCGGATCGCTTATGCATCTTGCGAATTGTACAAGACCTGACATTGCTATGGCAGTGAGCTGCTTGGCCAGGTATCTCAAGGCTCCCACCACAACGCATTGGGATGCTGGCATTTACTTGCTGAGATATCTTGCTGGTACCAAACATCTTGCTTTGGTGTATGGTACCAGCCGAGGGCTGGTTGGTTTTTGTGATGCTGACTTCGGAGGTGAAACCAAAACCAGGAAATCCACAACTGGAATGGTATTCATTCTTCATGGAGCTGCAATTTGCTGGCAGAGCAAATTACAACCCACTGTGTCTTATTCTACTACTGAAGCTGAATATCAGGCGGCTAGTGTTGTGGCACGAGAGGCACTGTGGCTCAGAAAACTACTACCTGAACTTGGTGAGCCCTTGACCGGGCCTATTGTGATTGGTGGTGACAACCAGGCTTGTCTTGCACTCTTGAAGAATCCCATGAGTACTGCTCGCAGCAAGCATATTGACATAATACATCATTTTGCTCGAGAGCGAGTTGCTCTAGGGGAGATTGCCTACAAGTTTGTGTCAACTGATGACAATGTTGCAGACTGCTTGACCAAGCCAATTTCTGTTGGCAAGCTGTCGTTTTGTGTCAGAGGTCTTGGTCTTCGATAATCGTATTATTGTATTTGAATCTGGGGAGCAATGCCCCAGGTTGCTACTTCCTATCACATATGGGGAGTGTTGAAGATACTGTCCTAAGTATCAGAAGATATGTTCCGCAAGTATCTATCGTTCCATGTGCACACGTCCGTGTGAAGTGCGCACAACCCTACATTGAACAGCCAGACTCTGTACCCGACCATAGAGTCATGCATTGTGGACACTATGGTCTGATGACTATTCTATGGTCCTTGAAATGTTCTTTACTTCCGTGTATCAGCTGCCTGCTGATTATTGAGTATT
This sequence comes from Nuphar pumila, assembly GCF_984573655.1. Classification (NCBI taxonomy): domain Eukaryota; kingdom Viridiplantae; phylum Streptophyta; class Magnoliopsida; order Nymphaeales; family Nymphaeaceae; genus Nuphar; species Nuphar pumila. The sequence goes on along the minus strand of NW_028323354.1, from coordinate 31,079 downwards.
TTACCATAGACTTTGAGCCTATATATACTGTGCTGTGCAAGTGTAAGTTAAAAACTAGTGCAAATTCTCAATAAAATTACCCTGACATTACCACTCTTCCAGGCTCCAACGGTTGAAATGACAAAATCGCATCGACCAACCAAGCAAAAAATCAGGCATTGAGAACGAGCGAGACAGCATGGCTGACAACTCGCCGAAGTGGAGGGGTGCAGCATCCCCAAGTGGAGGACGCAGGTATAGCTAGGCAGGCTTGCCAAAGGCGGCATGAATGAAGTGACTTTCAAGATCACGTCAACAACAAGGCCATGTGTGTGGTTCATGCCATGAGCATCGAAGTCCCTTGATTTTGTTTTCGGTTCCTTACCCGTGCTTCAAATTCGACTTGGAACAGGGGAGGGGGAGGTCGACGAATCACACCACCTCTTGTCGTCAGAACATGTCATCTGTGTTTGAACACATGACAACACTAAGGTAAGAGAAAAACATCGTGCCATGGTGAGCTGCACATCGTTCATAAATCAAAAGTGGCTGCGCTGTCAAAGCCGTTGATTTCATGGTGAACTTTGTATGTACGTAACCACGACAAAAGCTGGCTAGAAGAAGAGAAATGACGAGTGCACGCATAAGGCACTCAGAGTTCCTGAGCGTACGAATATGTACTGTGGCTAGTATCACGGCAGCGGCGACCGACCATTTGCGTTGACTCGGCCAACGGCCACCGGATGACGTTTCACGCCTTCAGGAAGGCAACAGCATGCAGCGCTGGTGACGGCCACCAGAAATGCGAGCATACGAATATTTAGTTTCCGCCATCGCTGTGTTCTTGCAGCTGATTTCGTATTGTCAGTCAAGGAGTAGTAAACACGCAAAGTCCGCCTCGGACCGAATCCCAGAGCGTACATTGGTTGCCGGTGCTCCGCTCGCCCCAAGAGTTGAATGGCATGGTCCAACAGACGCTATCACCCACAATATCATCCACGTCATGACGGCGAAGCATGCGAACATTTGTGCTACGACCCAGCAAAGAGCAAGCGCCAACGAAGGCCGGCGTCTGATGCGTCACCAGCAATCATCCACAACATTCTCCGGGCCAGCTTGGCATCATTGCTGGATGCATCTCGCTTCCCATCAAACGGTTTCATGCATCCTTATCGTCCTACTCTGACTGAACCCTGGACCTGATATCCTAGGCATCACAGGCTTTCCGACCAATGGGTTACCTCATCCATTGGGGTTGCAACAGGGCTGCCCGTGCCGTAGCGAGTGAAAATTAATTATAAACTTCTACTTCGCCTTCATATCGCTTTCATGCCAACGGAGGGTTGATGTCACAGGTCAGTCAGGCTCCAGCCAGCCTGCCTGTTCAGATTTACCTAACGAGAACGGATTTCAATTGATCCCTTGCCCAGAACCACACGACGCTATGACAAAGTAATCTGAACAATGTGAAAGTAAAACTACAGTAGTCTTGAGGAACTCCTGTGCTTCTCCTGGAATGATATCAAGACACACCTGTGTACCCCAGGTCTGGTTTGTCGCAAGTCGCATTGTCACAGACCATGTCAAGGACTCGGATGCAAAGCAAGTAACTCTATATTTTGCACCACGTAAATCACTGCAGTAGTGGACGTGGTAATGGCCTGGTGTTGGATAATTTCATCGGGTTTTAAGCCCTTGTTTCGATGCAGGAAGTGACTATTGCCAGCCAAGCCTGGAAAAATATGCGGTCACTACACGGGTGAAGGTAGTATTACTGAGTATTAACTTGTTCTGTGTGTCTATGGTTCGCCATGTACTACCAAACGTGCTTGCAACTTGCAAACAACCACGTCGTCCCAGGTGGTGGCGCGTACCCAAACTTGCAAATGAGATACATAGCTTCACAGCGTTATGTTTTGACAGGAAATGATGTTTAAGCCTTTCAACATATTGAAAGTCTCACTTGGAACTCTTCTCCGGCTGCTACCAGGAGCCTGCAGGCATGTGCGTCGTTCCTTATTCTAGCACTCCGTGACCGCAACACTGCGACCACTTGCGCAGCACGTTGCTTTCAGAAACATCGAGCGTGACACATTGATTATTATCTACATGAAATCAATTCAACCCTGCCTGATTATATCACTGTTTGTGAATTCGTATGGCAGTAGTGGCTGCAGGATGTTTGAGCACCCATCTGGAAGCCCAGCTAGCCAGTCAAGCTCTGGATGGCGTTTTTGTTTTGTTGTAGTTAGTCAGTCAACCTAAGATAGAAGGGGGAACTGCATGTGCAGGCACATGATGGTAGAACGAAATAAACTCGTACATCAAATGCGCAACAAATGAGCAGGTCAGCGACTTGGTGCGCTTCCCTGGTGGAGCTGGCAGACAAGACAAGACAAGACAAGACAAGCCTTCCAATTGGCACCGTGCAGCCGGGCCTTCTGGCAGAAGTTCTGCTCACTTCCTGGTCGCACAGTTCCCGGAGTGCACGTGCTGGAGCGTGATGGCGGTGCCCACCTGCGCCCGTCCCACGGCTGCCTCATGAGCTCCACCCAGTCCAACCGTTCCTCATCCCTCCTCCCTCCCAGCCTCGCTGCGTGCCTCGTCTGGATGCGGTATTGTTTCCAGGGAAAGCCAGTATGATTCGGCAATCGCGCAGCTTGGGGCTTGGGGAACCCTACCCGGTGCAGGACCACATGGTGTGGGCCTCCGTGGTTATGGCTGCGTGATCGCGGTGCACCCAGTGCACCCATCAGCGTTGAAGCAGTTCGCGTCGGCCGTCGTGACGGTTGCACGGCTGCGGGGACAGTAGTGGGTTCACGGCCCGAAGTGTTCTCCATCATTGCTGGCTGCGTGCAGCTCTGCAGCATCGGCGTGTTAGGATTGGAGGCTGACTGGGCCAGTCTCAACCTAGAGTTCAGGCTATGAGGTATATGTATATGCAGACTGCTATCTTGCAGTATGCCATACATTGGACGTCTCGCTAAGGCTATACACACAAGGCTCGGTAGCCATGCACGTATACACATTAGGCTGGCACCAACGTGTACTTGCAGCGCAAGCTAGAGATGTTCCCATGCAAGGTACATGAAGTACATCTCCTAAGGAGCAGGGTTCTTCCCCTAATCCTACGTCTATCAGGCCTCTACGCATGTATGTATCCTAGGACGTTTACGTCAAGCCTACTCGTGCGCATGGCCATGCCATAGACCACGGACCTCGGTCCCGAGTCGTAGATAGCCTGTGGACTATCTAGTCATGTGCATACAGTACCCAAGCGCCCCAGAGTTGACGTAGGGTTGCATCCCCTGAATCCATAGGAGGTTAGAGCGTCTCTTAAGGAGACCCCCTGGACTGGGACACTGTATGTCACCGCCCCCCACGACCCGCCAGCCTCCACTGTTTGATCAGTCTCGTTGACAAGCCTCAGGGGCGCGTCACGTGTTCCCCGCTGGCCTCATGAGCCAGAAATCCTTGCTCTGTGGTAGTTTTTTTGGTCTTGTGGGGTTCCTCACATTTACATTTCGTTTAGTCTTCCTTTGTCCGTTGTCACAGCAGGTGTCTTAAGTGCGCTTACTGGGGTACTCTAGTTTATAGATAGTCTGCGATTAGGAACCCCATGACTCATGGGGGATGCACCTACTCGCCCTTCTAATATGCTTGCTCGGATCGCATGCTCGCCTGTATAGCAGAACTTGCCAGGCTTGATTCATTTCGCGCTACGGCATAGCGAAGCCGTCGACGACTTCTGGTGAGAGAGCCATGGCTGATCTCGAATAACTCCAGAATTTGAATCCCCCCTGGATACATGGCCAAAGCAGGAATCTGTGCATGTACATAATAACATGTCGTGGGCTTTGTCTTCCTTTGTTTTTCATTCGCGTTTTGGTGGTCTTTCCTGGTTTGCCAGCCCTGTCGCTTGTAATAACATGTCGTGGGCGATCGTGCGGGCGCGGACGTGCTCGCGGCCTGTGACACTAACACCATGGAGGGCCAGCGTGATGCGGCGCGCCTTCGCAGTGCCTCCACTGGCACGTCGTCGGGCTGGCTTACTGCGCTGCCCGTGTGGTCGGCTCTGCGACTTACCAACGCGGAGTTTCGCATGGCAGCCCGGCATCGGCTCGGCTTGGGGGTGCCGTCGCTGATCGATGTCCCTCCATGCACCTGCTCCGCTGGCGATTCGACAACGCCGGACCACGCTCTCTCCTGCAAACATAACGCTGGCAAGGCAATTGTGCGCCATGATATCTGGGCTTCTGCCTGGCGCCATGCCATACGCCGCGCTGGTTGCGCGTCGAGCGCGGAGCCGCTTTACAGCAGCCTTGCGGCCCCAGGGGCGCAAGGGGCTGCCAGTCAACGTCGGGGCGACATCCTCGTGGTCTGGCCTGACGGTGGCGTCCGCATCCTGGATTGCGTCGTCACGCACCCGGCGGCTGCGTCGTACGTGCGAGACGCAGCGGAGGCTGGAGGGTCTGCGGCTGCGAAGGCTGAGGCACGGAAGCGGGCAGATTTCGCGGTGGTTGGCGAAGGCTCTGCGTTCAACTTTGTGCAGCTTGCTGTTGAGTCTTACGGCCGCATGGGTGTCGCGGCGTCGCGGTTCCTGTCGGAGCTTGGCGACTTGGTGGAGGCGGCGGGTCGGCTGTCCAAGGCCGCTTTTGTACGGACCGTGCGTCGGGAGCTCAGTTGGCCCTATGCAAGGGCAATGCGCGCATGTACTACAACTCTCTCTCGCGCATTGCCGTTCGTGTCGGGCACAACTTCCAGCCGGGTTGTGATGAGCCGATGGAGGGCCCGGATGATGTCCGTCTTCCTTAGTTGCTTTGTTTGTGTCGTTGTGTGCTTTGTTTTCCTTTGGTTTTCGTCCGTGTTTTGGTAGTCTTTCCTAGTTTGCCGGCCCTGTCGCTTGTAAAATAACATGTCGCATCTATGCATGTGTGATGACGATGCCTATTTCTACGACACTACTGGATTCCCATGGACATTGGCAACTCCAAAAGTCACTTGTGTCTCCTTCACTATTTCATACATCAGGAAACCGGAGCCGATGCAATGCAGCAGCTGCAACGTGCCCTTGATCGGTTTGCCGTTGCCGTTCTCCGTGCGGAAGACATGCTCTTCACCCAGCCACCTGCACGCTAGCATGCTGCGTTCATTTGATTCAAAGTAGCAGCCGAGAGTGTGATGATGTACACCGGGATGGGCCCATTGGTAAGCGGTGATTCTAACCCTGACACCAACCTAAGAAAAATTAGTCATCCCTGCCCAGAAAAATTAGTCATCCCATGGGAAAGACATAGCACTTTTGCATGCAGCTCCTTTCAACGACTTTCTTTTGTGGCAAATGTGCACACTTAGCTCAGAGCACTGAGAGTACGCCGTTCGGGTACAGTCCAAATGCGGATAGAAATACAGTGCCAGGTGTTTCGAACATGGTTCGACTTTGTCCGTGGCGTAGGTAGCCCTTGGCATGCTTTGGCGCTGAGAGAAAGCAGCGCACTTCCATCGGCCTAGCTATAGAATAGAGCCCTTGCACTTTCTGTGGTGAGGTCATAGCAGGTTTATGTGCCCATTGGTTACAAAGATGGCCATGCATCTATACAGTATTGTGTCGCTGATGAATGCGCACCGCAGCCACTTTCGAATGTCCGTGACGTTCTTGTTGGGGATGAGTGTACACGCAGCAAGGGAGTTGCTCCTGGTTCCAAGCACTGTGCAAATCCAGAAGCAGGGGCAGGATGCGATTGTGCCTGCCTGCTTGCAGCCTGCGCCCTTCACAGCAACGCTCCTGACTTTCGCTGTCTTTGCCGTGGTTACGCGAGGTGATGCGACAGCGGCTGACGACAACGCCAGCCAACCCTTCCTCAGTCAGATGCTTCACTGAAGTACTTGTATGCGACTCAGAAAAGTCCTTGAGCCCGTTGGATGGGCCAGGAGAAGTCGGCCCTGCCGTAGGCGGCAAACTTGAAATGGAATTGCCAACATGGAGCGGGTGCACGACATCTCGACGCTTACTTGCTATTGACGCTTCAGCTAGCGCATGCTCCCACTTTGAAAATGCTTTCGCCCAAGAACCTGGGAGAGGTGCAGACATGGAGTGGTTATCGATGTCGATGATACACGCCATCCACGTCCCACCTGCGCATGCATGAAATGAACGAATGACTGAATCAACCGGAAATCGCACCAGCATGACGGAGTATTACAAGCGACAGGGCCGGCAAATCTAGGATTGGCTACCGAAAGACGAACAAAAGAAAGAAAAAGGAAGACAAAGCACACAGCCCCCCACACAAACAAACAACGAAGAAAGTCAGACCTCAACCGGGCCCTCTGCCGGCTCATCACATCCTGGCTGGAAGTTGTGTCCAACACGCACAGCAATGCGCGAGAGAGAGTTGTAGTACATGCGCGCATTGCCCTTGCAAAGGGCGCAGCTGAGCTCCCGACGCACGGTCCGGACAAAGCGGCTTTAGACACCCGACCCGCCGCCGCTACCAAATCGCCAAGCTCTGATAGGAACCGCGACGCCGCGACACCCATGCGGCCGTACGACTCCACAGCAAGCGGCACAAAGCCGAACGCGGAGCCCTCGCCAACCGCTTCGAATTCCGCCCGCTTCCGCGCCTCAGCCTTCGCAGCCGCAGACCCTCCAGCCTCCGCAGCATCTCGCATGTACGACGCAGCCGCGGGGTGCGTGACGACGCAATCCAGGATGCGGGGTTTTCCCACTCGGATGACACAGGCCAGTTCGCATGCCGGCCTGCAGGGAGTGCTACTGCTGACAACAAGACAAAGAAAGTGTAGACCCTCTCCCTGGCCCAGCTGTGTCTGAAGTACGGGCAGAACCCATGCTGCGGCATTCTCAGTAGCAATGGCTGCCTGCCTTTCCAAGAATCTACGTGATATTCCTGTGACAGAGGTAAACCGAGCTAGCAGTGACAGAAGAGTTGGATGTGGTGCACTGGCTTGAAAACAGACCAAATTTATAATCAGGTGTCGCAAACACGTGACGACATATGGGCGACCATCTTGTTTTGATGAAATTGGGTGATGACCTGGACACGGATGACGTAGTGCCAAACAACCAGGGTGACGTTAACGTTGACAACCGGAGATACAGCCATCGCCGAACAAATGATGACGCTCGTCACGTAGACAGTACTGGTGAACCTGAGGGTAACATTATGGCAGTGCAAGCTCCTGACCAAATCACGCAGCATCGCTTGACAAAGCAAACATTGTGAGCGCTTCTGGAGTTATAACTTCAGAAGCGCTGCTGAACCACTGCTGAAGTAATTACTGTTGAAGATACTGTCCTAAGTATCAGAAGATATGTTCCGCAAGTATCTATCGTTCCATGTGCACACGTCCGTGTGAAGTGCGCACAACCCTACATTGAACAGCCAGACTCTGTACCCGACCATAGAGTCATACATTGTGGACACTATGGTCTGATGACTATTCTATGGTCCTTGAAATGTTCTTTACTTCCGTGTATCAGCTGCCTGCTGATTATTGAGTATTTTACCATAGACTTGAGCCTATATATACTGTGCTGTGCAAGTGTAAGTTCAACTAGTGCAAATTCTCAATAGGTTATGGGTCCAGCATAAAGGTGCTGGTTATAATTTTGTACTCTCGTGTTCTCACTACATTTGTGTTCTCACATCGTCCAATCGTCTTCGCCTCTCGTCCTACGATTGAAGAGTCTTCGCGTCTGCCCGACTACTGCGCGTCAAGTGTCTTCGCGTCTGCCCGACATTGAGCTGCGCTCTTTTATCTCTGCTTAATTCTTTTCCAAGCCATGACTTCTTTCAAGGATGCTGTCGGTGAGAAGCTCGGTGATGCCAATTGGGCAATCTGGTCGGTAAAGATGCTCGCTCTGCTTACGTGGAAAGGCTGTGCACAATGGGTGCTCGTTGAACTGCCTGAAGTCCCCAATGCCGATCAATTTGAGAACGCGTCCAAGGCACTGTCTCTCATTCGTCTCAACATCTCCGATCGTTGGCTGCGTTTGACGTCTCATCATCTTTCTCCATTTGCCGTCTGGTCGTTCCTGAGCACTGAGCATCTCAACGCACTTCAACCGCAAGCTACCATTCTGCAAGCGCGCCTGTTCGCTCTCAAAATGGAGCCAGCACAGTCTGCTGATGCATACCTGGATGCTATTGAACTGCTGCACGATGATCTCGTGCGTCTAGGCTCACCATTGCCCACTACCACCCTCGTCTCTCATGCACTTCGTGGTCTGACATCCGCCTACGCAGCTTCAATCGGCACCCTTGTTCTGCATGCTGAATCCTACAGCATGCTCTCTCTCCGTGCGGCTCTGCGTGCCCTTGAGGCGCACACTCAGCTCGCCGGTGGTCCTAGCCATGTTGCCTTCCAGGCCCGTCCTCAACGTGCTCCTCGTGCCCGTCTGGAGAATCAGCCGTCCTCCAGCATCCATGTCGACCTTCAGTGCCATCATTGTGGCAACAAGGGGCACATCGCGCGTCACTGCATTCTGCTTCGTCAGTCCCAAGGACCACAGCCTGCCACTTATGCCCCTGGTTACCCACGTCCCAATGCGGATGCCCGCGGCACGTCTCTTCCTCTGAGCCCTGTATCATCAACTGATTGGGTACTTGATTCTGGTGCTTCGGTGTCGCTGACAAATGATAGGTCATTGTTCGTGGAGTTCTCTGCATTCCACATCCCGCAACCTGTTTTGTTTGGCAACGGGGGGACCGATCTAGCTGAGGGTAGTGGTGTCATAGTAATTCCAACGCAGTATACTCAGCTGCGCCTTGAAAATGTACTGTACGTACCAGCACTTGTGAGTAACTTATTGTCACTTCCTGCACTTGTCGATTCAGGGATCTCGGTGGCTATTGGTGCTCGTTCACCCACACTGACCTTGTCTGCGCACAATGAACCCGTTGCCACTGCTTCTTTGCGGGATGGTGTGTACATGCTTGATTACCCGTCTCGTACGGTCGCATTTGCTGCCACTGCTGATTCCACTGCCAACTTATGGCATCGCAAGCTTGGTCATACCAACTTTGGCACTCTGGCAGAAATGCAACGTCGGGGTTTGTTGACTGGTTGTTCGGTGACCCCGGCACAGTTTTTGGAGGCACGTGAGAATGTTGGCTGTGAACCATGCATGGAGGGGAAAATGACTCGTAAATCCCACCCTCCAAGGGCGCACTTGGCACCTCGGGTGAATTTTCGCTTGCACTCTGATGTCATGGGCCCCTTCCGTGTACCCACGGTGGATGGTCACAGATATGTAGTCACTGTTCTCGATGAATTTTCTGGTTACTCAGTTGTGGAACTGATTCGCCAGAAATCTGACGTGAACGGCGTTCTGCGGCGTTTGATAGTTTTGTTCGCCACTCAGGGCAACCACCAAGTTGTGCGGCTGCGAACTGATCGGGGTGGGGAGTATTTGAGTGGTGATTTTCAGCTGTTCCTTGACTCGAAGGGCATTGTGCACGAGCCCACTTCTGCGTATACTCCTGAAGCCAACGGTAGGGCTGAGCGCCTGAACCGCACACTGGTAGAACGCATGCGTACTGTTCTTGCCGAGTCTCACCTGCCCGATGCGTATTGGGGTTATGCAATGCTGTATGCTGCTGATGTCAGGAACTGTGTTTTGCAGTCGGGTTGCACACAAGTACCGTATGCTCGCTTTACCAGTATCGAGCCTCACTTAGAGCAGTTTCACCCATTCGGGTCCACAGCATGGGTGCTTGTGTCGCAGCCGCAACGTCACAAGCTTCAACCTAAAGCTGTTAGAGGTGCTTATTTGGGTGTTTGTCCGCCTCTCAATTCCACTGTACATCGTGTGTTGGTGGGTACCAAGGTGGTAACAACTTGTGATGCTTACATTCAGGATAAGTGCCCAGTCTTTGAGAGCCCGGTGGATGTGGACGACGCCACCGTGGCGGAGCTTGAAACCTCCCGTCATCTTGAACCCCCTCCGCTCCCGTCTCAAGCTCATTCCCTTGCTTCGGATCCGGTGGTGGCGTCCGCATCCATCGAGGACTTGGCCTTTGGGCTTGCTGATGACCAGCCTATTTTCAGCCAAGCCAGCCTTATACCTGCCTCATCCCATCTGCTTCCCGCATCGGCTGCTGCGTCCGACTGCGGCGACGGTGAATTCCCTGACCATGCTGCTGATGAGACTGTCCCTTCGCCATTGGGTCCGACAGCGGGGGGACATGAGGATGCACCCGTCAACGAACAGGCACCCTCCATGCAGTCTGACCCTTTGACAAGAGCCAGCATTCAGCGATCCTGTGGACCCCCGCAGCGTCTGGCATTCGCCGCCAAGGTAGTTGGATTCGACCCTGACCCCGTCTCTGTGGCTGATGCGTTGTCTCGATCTGATGCCTCTAAGTGGCAAGCTGCTATTAATGATGAAATGGACTCCTTGGCACAACATGAGTGTTGGGAGGTGGTGCAACTTCCGCCTGGGGCAAGGACAATTGGCTGTCGTTTTGTATTGGAACGCAAGCGGGATGGGCGGTATAAGGGTTCTCTCAAAGGCCTGGGGTAGACTATAGTGAGACTTATGCTCCTGTAAGTAAATATGCCTCACTTCGGGCTTTCTGTGCTGTTGTGGCGGATCAAGACCTTGAGGTCCGTCAGATTGATATTAAAACTGCTTTCCTAAACGGCGTGCTTGACGAAGAAGTGTACATGAGGCATCCTCCTGGCTACCCAGGGCCAGAGTGTACAGCGTGTAAGCTTCTCAAGTCAGTGTATGGTCTCAAGCAAGCGCCTCGTGCGTGGCATCTTACCCTCAAAGCAAAGCTCTTAGAGCATGGTTTTATTTGCAGCGAGGCAGACCCAGCTTTATTCATGAAGTTGGGATCTGATGGGACCATACTGGCACTTATTTACGTAGACGATTGTTTGATAGCTGGTAAGACGATTAAAGATGTGGAGCAAACTCTGGCCTTGATTCAATCTCTTTTTGAGGCCAGGGACATGGGGGAGCCCCAGGATTTCCTGGGGATTCAGCTGATACGGGATCGGGGAGCCAAAACCGTTTCTCTTCATCAGACCCCCTACATTGAGAAATTGCTCCATGACTTTAATCTCACAGGTGTGGCTCCAGTGTCATTACCCATTGCTGCCATTCCAAAAGACGGCAATGCGTTGCAGGAGAATGCAGAACGATATCCATCACTCATCGGATCGCTTATGCATCTTGCGAATTGTACAAGACCTGACATTGCTATGGCAGTGAGCTGCTTGGCCAGGTATCTCAAGGCTCCCACCACAACGCATTGGGATGCTGGCATTTACTTGCTGAGATATCTTGCTGGTACCAAACATCTTGCTTTGGTGTATGGTACCAGCCGAGGGCTGGTTGGTTTTTGTGATGCTGACTTCGGAGGTGAAACCAAAACCAGGAAATCCACAACTGGAATGGTATTCATTCTTCATGGAGCTGCAATTTGCTGGCAGAGCAAATTACAACCCACTGTGTCTTATTCTACTACTGAAGCTGAATATCAGGCGGGTAGTGTTGTGGCACGAGAGGCACTGTGGCTCAGAAAACTACTACCTGAACTTGGTGAGCCCTTGACCGGGCCTATTGTGATTGGTGGTGACAACCAGGCTTGTCTTGCACTCTTGAAGAATCCCATGAGTACTGCTCGCAGCAAGCATATTGACATAATACATCATTTTGCTCGAGAGCGAGTTGCTCTAGGGGAGATTGCCTACAAGTTTGTGTCAACTGATGACAATGTTGCAGACTGCTTGACCAAGCCAATTTCTGTTGGCAAGCTGTCGTTTTGTGTCAGAGGTCTTGGTCTTCGATAATCGTATTATTGTATTTGAATCTGGGGAGCAATGCCCCAGGTTGCTACTTCCTATCACATATGGGGAGTGTTGAAGATACTGTCCTAAGTATCAGAAGATATGTTCCGCAAGTATCTATCGTTCCATGTGCACACGTCCGTGTGAAGTGCGCACAACCCTACATTGAACAGCCAGACTCTGTACCCGACCATAGAGTCATACATTGTGGACACTATGGTCTGATGACTATTCTATGGTCCTTGAAATGTTCTTTACTTCCGTGTATCAGCTGCCTGCTGATTATTGAGTATTTTACCATAGACTTGAGCCTATATATACTGTGCTGTGCAAGTGTAAGTTCAACTAGTGCAAATTCTCAATAATTACTTCAGCAGTCAAGGGTTTACGTTCATAGTCAGCGATGTGCACGAACTCAGCGCGAGCCACTATACACATGCGGCAAGAAAAGAAAAAAGAAAAGAAATCAATCGGGAATCACGCCAGGTCCACGCAAACGAGCACTACGCCTACGAGGAAGAGTCATGCACGATCCAATTAGTTGACGGAAGTGACCCGCCTGCAGCAGGAGCGTGTAATGTCTTGAGCGAATGCATGTTCACCCGTATAATACTGCAATTCCATTCTGGCAAGCACAAGATTGACCTTGACCACCAAGCTGTGATCACATCCATTGCCTGTGCATATATGCTTGATCTTTCAGTACCATATGGGTAACTTGCCTTTCTTCTTGGGGGATGCTGCACCCTCCGTTGGAAGCTCAAACGGTGGGCGTACAACAAGAAAGAAAAGAAAGAAAGAAGAGATACGCCAGCCCAAAAAAGGGCGTTGACAATGGGCGACAGCCAGGGACAGCCAAAGACAGCCAAAGCTGACCTCGTGCCTGAACAGTGGGCATAGCATCTCATGGAGGCACAAAACAACCAGGGAACCATCTGCCCAGTCAGATTCCAGGGAGAGCTCCCGGATTCAACACGGGCCTTCTCATTGGCACCACCCAGTTGGATGCTTTCGAGACGATGACTATTGCGTATGCATTCAGTTGCTTATGCACAATGACAGGAGTTGGTTGTATTTCACATTGAGGAGGCCTTGTATATTCCGATAGTGATGGCCCCCAGACGCTCGAACACTTTCAAGTGTCGTGATACCCGGGACCCGTGCGTAGACGCTATAGCTGAGAAGTTTGAGTCTAGCTAGACTCAAACTTCTCAGTTTGCCCATCGTAGGAGCACACGCTGATGTGGCTATAATATGTATTTCGTTTATCAAGGCGAGGTTTAGCCATATTCTAACTGCAACTTCCGTCATCGATGATATCATCAGCAATATGCTTCACGATAAGCGTGAGTGCTCAAGCACTTGCTCGAATATGAACCGTGGCTGCTCCTCGAGAAAACATCAAGGGATGTTATAGAGCACAATAATTTATCGAACACTACATTTCCAAGGCAGCATGTTGCCTTGGGGACATTAGGTGAGAAGTCGACGAGAGCGCCATTGTGCGAACGTACATTTGGCTGCCTTTGCCGCATTCGGCACATGGATAGAATGGCAGAGTAGAGGATCAGCCACACCGTTGTCCCTAGCATGAGGGCGCAGCATGCCAATATCTGTGCCGTCGTCCGGCATACTTGCGCGAATGAGTACATGTGTAACGAGGCGTTGTCGCTACCGGCGGACTGCCTCCACATCCCCAGGAACAAGGGCGACCCAGACGTGCAAAACGATTTCGTGTCAATCATGATGATGTTTATGGGACCTGATCACCCATAAATATGCGTCTTGTCCTACCTGTGGCTACCTTGTTGAGTCGTCGTGAAGATGAAGGATGAAGCGGCTGGCATCATCAGTGATTATGAAAAAGAGAGTGTGAATGAGCAGAAGGCCTATTTCACAGTTGTACACGCTGTCTGGTCAGCCACGTTAGCCCCCCTTGCCCACGCAGTGGTCTGCAGCGGCATTAGGGTTAGATTACGTACAGGTCTGCTGCTTCAAAACTTGATGAAGGCATCTACTTCACCTCGAACAGCTCAAGTGCAATGATCATGCGCTCAAATGTAACTTCTTACCCTTGTGCGAATGCTTTGCCTTCGGATTCCCCCTATTGCAAACGCAGTCTCTGCTGTTGAGCTAACCGCGCTTGAAAGTGGAACGTCGCGGGGGTACATATACGCGCTAGGCGCCTCCGCCGAGAGGCCGTCCGAAAACAGCCCAAATGCAAAAGGCAACTCGTGCATTTTTCACGACCCTTCAAGATGGGCCGTCGCGCAAATGGAGCTTTGCTTTGTCTATCAACGCCGGTGTCAACGGCGACACCATTAGGTAAACGCACGCATCCATGGAATTCCCTTGACTACTTCTCGAATTGTGTACAAACGCGCCCGCGAATCCTATCAATTTAGTGGACACGTCGGTCGATGCGTTGCTTTATCCCTTTGCTTTGGCCACTCGTGACAAACTATGCACGTGAGCATGAATCTACGGACCTTTGGTCTTCTCAGGATTGCCGGTTTGCCTGAAATACAACGTTTCCATTTCTTATTCGAGGCTTCTCTATCTTCGGCTCTTTCTAATTTGTCTCGAAGATATGCACTGCATTTGAATGCCTTTTTCAGCCAGAAAAAATGAAAGGTGACGCATCAATTTTGTTGAACGACACTCGGTTGACAGCACTATCTGCCCCCCAAACACACGTGTCTTCGGTCATGTCTGTTTCGGTGATACGCCGCACGCTGTGGCAATGCCCTTACTCAGAGGACGCATTATGCATCCTACGAAAGCTCTACACCAGGATTCAGTTTTGCTGCGTGAGCGTCCTGCGTTTTCGTCCAGTCCAAGTTGCAGTTTTGCCCGACACAGCGCTACCGCCGCGTCCAACCACTTCCAGAATTGGCAGATTATTAAGCAGGTATTCTTTCTTCACTTATGCACGCCTCCCGCTTCCCGAACTCGTATCAATCGACTTGGTCGGGCGTGATGGTGGGCCCGGGCACGGAGGCGAGACAGCACCATGCATTAATGTATTTGGTTCCAAATATCGTATGCAGTCATTTTGTTCCTGCCATGATGATGGGTCATGGTACGCGATGCCGCTCACCGTTCTTCAAGGCTTGCATGCTTGCAATACAGAGGACTGCTGAACACCTCTGACGTTGGTCCTTATGGAATCATGTTGCGTATTTTATCAATAGTCAGCATCGTGTTTCACGCGCGATTGTGTCTTCTGATTGCCATGTTTCGGTGCGCTGCTATCAAAACCCTGTCGCTTTTTTCGGCAAAGGGTACAGACGCCAACTGGCATTTGAAATCGCTTTTTACGGCTGTTCGTCTGTTACATAAGCAGATATATTGCATGTTTCAGTTGCAGGTGCTCCTGTGATGCCGCTTAGTTGTTTGCCTAGGTCACGACCACAAGCTGACCGCATCGCTCTCAAGCAGGCGATCTCTCCCCGTCTGACTATTCCAAGATACATGAATGACCTCGACAATTATGTTGTTTTCATGTCGATCGCAAGCCAATTCTCGCGCGTCCAAGTGGAACTCCGAATTGCTTGGATGCTCCGTGTCGCCAATGTGGCGTGTTTCACACGAGTCCCAACAATCTACCTCGCTCAACATGATTATAGATACTGTCACACAAGCTCATGCTGAACACATTTTTTGTACTGCCTTGGCAGTCGAGGGGTACGGTGAAGTGTTTGAGTTGATCTGAATGGACTATGACGCAACCTACAAAGCGAACAGACGTTACGCCTTTTGCTCCGTTTTTTATCATCACCAACCTTTCCTGTGCGATGTTTCCGAAGTCGATAACTTGATTCAAACTCCTCTCAACCTGTCAATTATGTGCGCAGCGCCGTTTGTGCAAAATGCTGGCCACAATGGTCTATACTAGTCAACTGCCGCATTCGAACAAAGTGACAGGCTTATCTCGAAGGTCGCTAAAAAGTGACTGTTATCATATAAAGGTAGAATGTTCAGGTTCCTCACGGAACATTTTGCGGCTGTTTTCGCTCGCTGTCGAGTAAGCTGGGCACGAGAACGCCACCGCTCACCATGAGATGCAGTATGACCGTGCTACAGTGTGTGTACGAGTTCGTTCTAACGTTCGCTGTCATTTCGTAGAGGCATTGAAGCACCATGGACACCTATTCGGATAGCGACAGGAAAGGAGTGTCCACTCATCCTTACAATAGGGTATTCGACGACACAGAATCCACTAAGGACGACGCGGAACTGTCGCTCTCGTCCAAAGCCACAAATTGGTGGGCTCGCCAAGTGGCGCAGCACCAGCACCGCACAGCCACATACACTCCAGTGGACTGGCTGGCCGTCTTCCTGCCGTGTGTCAGGTGGCTTCGCGTATACAATGTGCGCACACCGTTCCCCATTTACATGTTCCACACTGCACATCTTGAGAAGTTCGCTGTTCTTCGTGCAAAGTGAGGATGATGATATAATCAGACCATGCCTGCGCCTCTCCGAGTGTACCTCCTGATGGTGCAAAATGATGTGGGCACATGTTCTCATGTTTGATGCATTTGTGCATTCTATTGTCCGGTGTGCAGATCCTTCATGTGGCTGGCATGCACGAGTTGAACTGCAGCTCTAATGCTGACGATGGGCGTGCAGGTGAAAGCAAACCTGCTAGGTGACGTCGCGGCGGGTATCTCCATCGGTGTCATGGTGGTGCCGCAGGGCATGTCCTATGCCGTCTTGGCAGGCTTGCCTGCCGTTTACGGCCTCTATGGCGCCTTTGTCCCAGTGCTCATCTATGCCTGTTTTGGTTCCTCCCCTCAGCTGTCCGTGGGGCCTGTGGCTGTTACGTCACTGCTGCTGAACGAGGGGTTGCATGCGATTATCGAGGGATCTGATGACATTTCAGATCCAAACAATCCCAAGACCCCCGAGCTCGCTGCCATCCAGGACAAGTACAACGAGTGCGCGATCCAGGTGCAGCCACTGTTTCCGTATATGCCTCAACACAATGCTACCCAGAACAGCGGTGAGCAGATGTGTCCACTCCGCCATGACTTCCCACGTAGTGGCTGGAGGTGCAGTTCGCTAGAGTGCTCCCAGGCATTGAGCTGCCGGTGGCAGCATTAACATGGCAGATGTGCGCCATGCTGTCGATGTATTGTGTTGCTCACGTGTTGTGAGCCCAGATCGGCGAGACCCGTGCTAGAGCTGCTTGTCGCGTTGCCATGGAGCTGTGCGAGCTGTAGACTGACAGTGCTGTTGGATAGCATTAACCTGTTGAGGTACCGATGTACGTGCTTCATGTGCTTACATTTGCCTTGAGGTTTCTGCCCTCAGATCGACTGTGATGTGCCCTAACACTACCATTGCAAAGCATACCTTAAGCAGATGATCTTTGAACGGTTGACCAGCCTAACTGAGCGATCTGACACACATGCCAAATCCCAACGGTGTGCAGTCCGGCCACACCGATCCCCAAGAACACAGGGCAGCGCCAACAGAGTCGCTCCGGGATTGTCTCATCACGTAGGTACACTCGACAGCACGGCACCTCTGAGCCGAGATGGTGGATCAGGAGCGTTGTGCTGAGACCATCACTGGGCCGCCGCGCAGGTCGCCTTCCTTGTGGCAATCATGTACACGGCCGTGGGCATTCTGCAGCTTGGCTTCCTTGCCAACTTCCTTTCGCACGCTGTCATCTCGGGCTTCACCTCCGGCGCGTCCATCATCATCGCTCTCTCGCAGATGAAGTACTTCTTCGGCGTCAAGATCCCCAACACCAGCACGGCCATCGAGACGATCCGCGAGCTCAGCAAGGTGGTGGAAGACACCAACTGGAAGGAGGCGGTGTACTTCATTGCCTGGCTGATCATTCTGCTCAGCATCAAAAAGGTGGGCAAGACGTTCAAGAGCATGTCGTGGATCCGCTCACTTGGGCCCATCACCGTGTGCCTGCTCGGCATCTTCTTCGTCAAGGTGCTCAACTATGACGAGAATGGAGAGATCAAAATCGTCAAGAAAATTCCGTCTGGTGCGCCTTGTGTCACGTGCGGCAACTGCTTGGTCCATTGAACGCTCATTTGGTGTGGTATCTGGCATGTTCCCGAGCATGCTCACCGTGACCTCGGACACCATTTGACATGAGGGTCATGCATGCGGGTTGACGAAATCCCTAATGGCACACACCCTTGGCAGCCTCTCATCAGTCCGCTATTCCTGGATCGCTGGCGTTGGTTGTTTTGCGTCAGTATCAGCAATTCTCCACATCGCCAAACTGAGTCTCTAGCCACCCCATCCTTGGTCTGTATCTTGGGAGCGCATCTCACCAAACTGGCACAAACCAATTGGTTGACAGGCCAGTATCCCCGAAGCGTCACGCGGCAGTACAGTGACGAGCCTCTCATCGGGCATGCTGCCATTTCAGTCCTTCTGCAGCTGCATCGCAGCGTGGGCGACGCTGACGCAGCGGGTGCGCATGCAGGGCTGCCTCCCATCACTGTCGATGCCTGGGGCCCGCTGCTGAGGGGCGATACAGACATAGGTAAGCAAATCAAGCTGGCCATTGTGGTGCTTCTGGTGGACTTCATGGAGTCCATCTCCATCGCCAAGGCTCTGGCACGGCGCGGCAAGTACCAGATCAAGGTCACGCAGGTAGGCTAGCTGCTCTGTCACGATGCAGCGTGCACTCTATGCCTGCTTGGAATAGCATCTGACTGAAGCTGCTGTGCAGGAGATCATCGGCATGGGCTTTGCCAACTTCATGGGCTCCATGTTCAGCGCATACACTACCACCGGCTCCTTTTCCCGCTCCGCCGTCTCTGCTGATGTCGGCTCCAAGACCGGCCTCTTCGGAATCATAGCCAGTGCGCCTCGCTCCTTGAACCATCTTGGCATCGAGATCCGGGCCTTCAGGATGTGAAAGCTCAATCCTACACCCCATGTCTTGACGGGAGCCAACTGCACAGCTGCCAGCGCATCTTGTTGCGCAGATGTATTCTGTGTGTATGACGTGGCTCTGCTGCATTGCAAGTGGCAGGCGGCGTCCAAGCGCATGTCTTGACGCACGTGAGATGCAGGGACCACTTGTGCCGCTGGAAGCAGCTGTTCATGCACAGCCGACTGCTTTGCGGCGGGCCTTCCCAACTTCGTGGGCTCTTTGATGAGTGTCCAGAATCGCCAAGTAATTGCTTTTCGGGGTAGGAATCGGCCCCGTGGTCTTTGGGGCCTGGCGGCCTTCACACTCCCAACTATCTGAAGACCGCAGAAGATAAATCAGCCATGTCATTAATTGGCAAGCCCAGGGTGCCGAATGCATGCAAGCGTACCATTGTTCTAGCGCTGGTACAGTGTTCTGAGCCTGGTGACACGTTTGTTGCAGGTTCCCTCGTGATGCTCGTGCTGCTGGTGCTGACCCCGGTGTTCGAGCTGGTTCCATACAACGCGATGGGCGCCATCGTGGTGTCCGCGTGCTTCGGTCTCTTTGAGGGCTCCGAGGCCATCTTTCTCTACAAGGCCAACTTCCTGGACTTCCTGGTCTGGTGCGCCGCCTTTGTGGGCACAGTGCTGGCTGGCGTGGAGATTGGGCTGGGCATCGCCATCGGCCTCGCCATCCTGCTGGTCGTTTACCAGTCCGCCTTCCCCCATACTGCCACCCTCGGTCGCCTTCCTGGAACCAGTGCGCCTCGCCGGCTGCCCTCCATTGCGCTTGAAGTAGCGTGTTTTTCCTCCATTGGGTCCTAAGTGAATGCTATGTGAACTCCATTTTCATTTTGGACTTGCAAGCTTGGAATTTGAGAGTCAAGTTCGATAGATTCAACCACATCATCGAGTAGTGAGCTAATTGTTTTGGGCAAGGTCACAAAACCTTCACCAAAGACATCCCGACAGATGAAGCAGCAAGCACCCCATGCATAGGGTATTGATATTTGCTGCAGCAGTCCCTGTCAGAGCAGGGTGTGAGGCAGGGGAGCGCTTGCAGGTGTGTTCCGCTCCACCAAGCAGTACCCGACGGCGATGCAGCAGAAGGGCATCCTCATCATGCGTGTGGACGCGCCCGTCTACTTTGCCAACGTGCAGACCATCCGCACGCGCATGGAGAAGTATCTTGCCCGCGCCCGCTCAAGCCCCGACCTGGCACCCATCAAGTTCGTCATCATGGACCTCTCCCCCGTGCCCTTCATCGATGCCACAGGTGCGTGCCACCTGCTCCTGGCTAACAATAACGGCAGATAGCCCCTAATGCGGGAAACCCACTTCGGCAAAGCAGCGCATCATGTTGATATTGCCCCGTCCATCCTTGCCTGCCGTGCTCAGCAAGCTGTGCCTGTGTCGTCTCGCCGGCGCATTGAAGAGCGCTCTCCCAGACTCGCATTCCCACCACAATAGAAGCTGTTGTGCCCAAGGGAAACACATACGCACACATTCCATCACTCAGCAGACATGCAAGCACGCTACCAGATGCTTGTTCCCACGATTTTATTTCAGCGAACTCATCAGTGCTGACGTACCTGAGCCAGTGCGCAGGTATGCACGCATTCCTTGAGCTGGTGACGGAGCTGAAGGACGAAGGCGTGCAGCTGGTGCTGGCCAACCCTTGCAGCAATGTCAAGGCGCACCTGGCAAGGGTGCACCTGCTGGAGGCCATCGGCAAGGAGTGGGTATTTGTGCGCACGGCCGATGCTGTGGAAGTCTGCAGCCGAGAGATCCTCGAGAGCGAGGGTGCGCCCTCTGCCCCAACTTAGCGATATGAAACTGTGTCGTCCGTAGCTCGTAAATTCCGGATGTTTGTCGATATCAGAAACTCAAGCAGCGTTGCGTACTGGACGCGGCAGTTGTCTTTTACTGCTGGAATGCGGCGATGTGGGAAATTGCCATGTTGGACTGTTTGTGTGCAATGGGGTGGCAGCAATTTGCAACGTGCAAAACTTCTTGTGGTGCCCTGTGTGCGCGAGCCACTTGGCCGTCTCACGCATTGTTATGCATGCTTTCACAGCTGAATCGTATTGGTATCAGTTTTGCTGCGTGTGAATCGGCCTCGGAGCCACGCTGTGTGTGCTTGAAAGGGTGAGGCACCAAGGCCAGGTGTGCTGCGTACAGGCCAGGTGGTGGATGATGGCTACGCCAAGGCCAGGGCAGTGACGGAGGCTACCGAGACCAAGGCGGGCACGTCCATGAACGGAGGCGACGCAGGGGACGCTGCTGGACTGCCAATCAACTGGCCTGGCGCACGCCACTAATGCACTGATGGTATGGCAGATGCGTAGCAGCTGCACTGCACACGCTCGATGGCAGTGAGCGGTCGCCGTTTCATCAGTGGCGTGTGCATGGCGAAACAATCATTTTTAGCGGGCCCACATGAGGGCATTTTCAATGGGTACAGCGCAGGCGCTCTGGAAGGTGTTGATACCAATGTGCCTCGTGAAGAGGAGCACAGTTACACGGGCATCTAGGGAATGTTATCTGCTGTGGAATGGCAGGGCTGCCTCGGGACAACGGGAAATAAAAGTTCAGGGGGAAGAGGCTGTGTGTGCGCTGTGATTGTGCAAGACCTGACGTTGGAGGATTTTCTGCATTCAAGCGTTGCCTGGACCGTTCGAGTGATGGAATGGGTTCAGAATCGGAAATTCCAAACTGCTGCTGCTCAGTCACTCCAGGGACAATGATGTGGGTTAATAAGAATAAGTAAAGCAATATGATATGATATGATGGTAGTGCTTTCATTAGTAAGAGTACCATTAGCGTACGAGTTCTTGTGGTAGCTCCACTTCTGTTGGCACAAAGCTAGGTCTAGGGATCAGGGCTGAGTCACCTTTTATGCGGTGGTGTACGCGTCACATTCATAATGGCATGGTTTCAATGGCGGCATCTGTTTGATGAAACGATTATCATACAGCTTGAAGGGTTGTAGTTCTTGATGGCTGATTGATCAGTGTGTGCGGCCTCAATTAAGTGACATTCCCTTCTGCTGAACGACTGCTGAACGACTTAGACGAGAGTCGACCCCGAACAGTCCCAAGATTGCTTTACTGCATGCCAATCGGAAACTACAGCTAAGATGCCTGCTTGCGTTGTGGTATGCTCTGAGGCCCAGCTTTCTTTGGTGATCATGAATCCTGAAGTTATCTCGAGCGGCAACCCTGGTGGACACAAGAGCAGACTTTGCCGCACAGACAGGTGTACCATAGTTTCGATATCCACGTTAATACATTTACATATGCCGGTTGAAATCTCTTCATGCATGCTGTCATCACTCCAGTCTTGGGCTGTCACAATGTCATGATGGGGTGCACCTGTAGACACCCGTAATCCGCAGACATTTCCTCAATATTTTGGCATTTTTATCGAATAATTCGCAGCCCACACGGGCTTATGGTTTACCGAATGGCCAGATGCGATGTGCTTTTTCCCGACAATTTGTCGGTGCACTTGTTTCGCTTGGGCAGGAGAAGTGAATTCGTCTGTCGCAACCTTGGGTAGGACACCTCGAGGGCCCGTCGCACGGGCACTGAGTTCTGCAATGATATCTGGATTGCATATAACGTCGTAAGCACCTGATACGCCTTGTGACATGACATGATTGCTACAGAATGTTTTCAGATGGCTCTTCCAGGTTTGTTTACAAGCTTTTCGGGACCCTCACACTCAGGTCAGACCGGGGGACGTCCGTACAAATGCAAATTCCATTATCATTCAGGACGTTAGATAGGCCCGGATGAACTTGATGTTTTTGCGTCGGTGGCTACTGTCTAAGCAGGGAGCATCGTTCCTGTGAGGCGTGACCTGGTTTGGATCGATGTGTGTTTTACTCCACAGGGTTGTCCTGCCAATGACTGATGGTAGTACTGATCTACAATGGACGGCGGCAACATGCGGCCACTGACACTTGACTATTCGATTGCCATCACACATGAAACCCCGCAAATAGCTTCTCTCTCTCTCGTCACAGCTGCGAGTACTCCAAGGTTGGCCGGCACATGAAGTCCCACTCACTCGTACTTACACATGAACGTTCAAATGCGATTCATGTCTATAAAACTTGGGCGAGAGGTCAGCCATTGCCATCTCCGTTGGTGTCGGCGCAGTCCCATGCGTAACTATCTCGAGGCAAAGTAGATGATGCCTCGAGTGGTGGGACGACCTCTACCATTACAGACCCCGCAGGTGATATTTTTTCTCCTTGCGTCTCAATTGCTGAAGGCTTGCGTTGCACAGGATGTTGTGAAGCACATGCAACTGCCCCGGTCTCCTGGAGAAGCTCGTCACCAGCAAAGATGCACGCGCACCCGCCCACCAGCTGCTGTGTCAACCCGAGTCCTGTGTTCGCCGGTGCGTTACGACCATATACCACAGATCATGCATCACACATCAGTGCTTTTGTGTGGACGTAGGACCTGAAACGCATCATCTTTCCGCCCATGAATCTATTGTCCATGCATTTGCATCTGACTTTGGCATGCTCTCCACTTCCTGTCATCAGTCACGAGCCACGGCCGAGTACCATACATTGCTCTCCAACCCCGAATGATCCAATCCCCGATTGTGTTATGGTCGACCTCAGTAAAAATGTTGTTTCTCCTGCCTTTCAATGTGTCTGGATCGAGGCCTTGTGCTGTGCCTGATTAATGAAGGTAAGCGAGAGATGGCCGTGCCGCCTTGGCACATTGCACTTTCTTGCATCCACAGCATTCTTGAGCAGGTTGCCTTGCACGTGATCCTAGTACGTGCAAGTACACGTCATCGTGGGAAACTGCGTCAGCTATGTTGTCAATTGCAGGCGATGCTTTCGTCACGCTTGAATGGTGTTGCCCACTTCTTCCCCGAGAGCATCACGAACCACACCCCTGGTCTGAAGACTTCTCGGCACCCAGAGGAGCTGTACCATGTTCTGCCCTGCTCCTTCAAACCCTACCTCGTTTTGCCCGTCAAACAGCAGCTCTTCTTTCGCCGTGCGACGAGGACGGTGTACATGCTGACTCCATCCGGCTACCAAGATTGTCGCCTTAGGATGGAGCTGTTCATTTTTTTGGTGACGCAAGCTGCAGTGGTACTCGTGGTGACGGTACCCGTCATCATAGCCGATGCGACGTGATGGTTTGGTGTCCTCTTGTTAAGAGGTAGGCACACGGAAAACTCACCAAGCATCCAAGTGGCACGGCAGTGTCACACGGCGATAGCCCGGTCACAAGCATTTCAATGTGTCGCCTCCGCCCATGTGAACAATGCACAGATAGCATTCACAGTTGAGCAAACGAGGAAATTTCTTCTGGTAATAGTCTGGGTCTAGGCTTCAATACTTTGTTGCATGACCTTGCCGTCCTTTATTTTTCACAGTTGGACAAACTGCTGGACATCGCGAGAGTGTCACAGCTATGTTTCGGGCTACAGTTACCTGCATATTAGAGAGCGATACTTTGATTCAATATACCTATCTCTAGAGATACAGGTACCCAAACCTGCCTAGCGTGACGTGTGACCATCCAACTGTCAGTTGTGGTACGGTATATTCCTTTGAACAAAGAATCAGCCGGTGCAGTGCTTTGATCCACTGTCAGTGGATCACAGCACTTTCCGCACACTGGCGAGACAGAGTCAGACTCGGTACGGTTTGCACTCAAGGAGTCTAGCAATTACAAAGCAAGTCCGAAAAATGCATGATTAAACGGTGAAATGGGTGATTTCCCTGTTTCGTTCTGAGTGGTGGCTACCTGACCAGCCTGGAAGGTGTGGCTCTCAACAAATAGTCCAGTGCGCATCATGATCGACGATTAGATCATGAACACGGGCACAACATGACTGATATCAACGTGTCGAATAGAGCTCCGTGATCAAGGAGACTGTAATGATCGACCTGTTCCAAAATTCGTTGATTACAAACCGCAATCAACTGCACCAAACCAAACTCGTGGTAACCTTGATCAGATACCTTGATTCGTCTTCCTTAGTTGCCTTGTTCGTGTCGATGTGTGCTTTGTTTTCCTTTGGTTTTCGTCCGTGTTTTGGTAGTCTTTCCTAGTTTGCCGGCCTTGTCGCTTGTAAAAAACTGATCAGATACCTTGATTCCCAAGTAGTTCTTGGAGTTGCCAATGTCCATGTGGATGCGGTACCGGTAGTGTTGTAAAAAGATACATCATGATTACATCGCACAGAGAAAGAGCTACGGCTTAGGCCGAAAACAACCACATCAACACATTCGAAACAATACAGCTCATTGAACGTTGGCGGTCGGGACGGGCAAGCCTGTCATGAACGCTCGGCCGCTCGCACGAGCCAGAACTTGAAGAGAGCGCCGATACATCACACCAATGCCCCTACAAAGGCCGATGCTGAGTTCACGAAGCGCGTTTGTGACAAATCCCTCCTTGATAACATCCCCTCCAGCTCTCGCTGTTGTCGCTGGAGTGTTGAGCAGCTCCATAGCCCCGTTCCCCATGCGCCCGAAAGTTTCATGCGACAGTGGGCTGAAGGCATAGCCGTTGGGGTCAGCGGATTGATACTTTGTCCGCTTCAGTTGATCGCGATGCGCCGCTGCGCCACCCTCTGTCAGCGCAATTTGCGCAAAGGAGGGTGCGCAAGGGTGCACCACTGAGATGTCC
Organism: Nuphar pumila; assembly: GCF_984573655.1. Classification (NCBI taxonomy): domain Eukaryota; kingdom Viridiplantae; phylum Streptophyta; class Magnoliopsida; order Nymphaeales; family Nymphaeaceae; genus Nuphar; species Nuphar pumila. The sequence goes on along the minus strand of NW_028323354.1, from coordinate 5,706 downwards.
GCGACCGTGAGTCCGCCGGGTAGAACGAGCAAGATGTCTCCACGCGCAGCAGAGTGGGCTACGATTGGGGCAGCTTGCATGCCAGGCAACACTTGGAGTGTTGGCTCAACAGATGATGCAATCCCAGCGCGGGAGGCAATGCGGCGCCAAATCTCTGTGAGAACGTTGTGGCGCAACGTCATGGACATGCACTGTGACCGGCAGGTCATCGCGTGGTCGACATCCCCAGCTCGCATGTACTGCCCACAGCAGCACCGGACGCCAGGTGCATTGGTAGGCATGTGCGTCAGACCGAGACGGTGGCGCATGGCGCCGGTGAAGTCCGACTCTGTGAGCTGTAGCGCCATGGATAGTGGCAGCGTGTCCAATCATATGGAGGAAGAGCGACATGCGCAGCTGAGCATGCGAGCTAGGTCGCGGCGGCCGTCTTCGGTGTTGGTGTCGAATGATGCCAAGAGCTCGTCGCTGCGGCGCTGAGCCACGAATCGCGCGTACGTGCGCTGTACACCCGGGAGGACTGTGTCGATACATTCCTCATTGATGTCCAGGGCGTCCGGGGGCCAGATCTCTTTCGCCGCGCCTTCCGCGTGTAGCGCCTGCCAATCTTGAGTAAGACAGGCGCCAATGGGGCTAGCAAAGGGGCGGAATTGCTGTGGCCCGTCACGCATGGTGGATTCAGCCATGGCTGCGGCGGATAGAAAGGAAGCCTTTGCTTCCAAGGCTGTGGTGGTGCAAATACCCATGCCTCCGTGACGGAGCGGTAGCGTCAAGTGGCCGTCGCGCACATCGGCTTGTTCTGGGCGTTATAGCAAAGGTGGCCTGGGCTGCCTTGGCCTCAACGCGCTGGATGGAGTCACTGATAAGATTCCATGAGGTGACGCGCGGTAGGTGTGCGATGCGCATCTGCGCAGACGCGCACAGGATGGCGAATTTGACTTGCGCCGCTAGCGGAGTGTCGAGCATGTTGTCAATGCTGCTGCAAATGGTGTCTGCCTGCTTCTGTGCAAAGGCCGTGATGAAGGCGTCCGTGCCTACGGGGGTGCCAGCAGCTGCGAGGCCGTCGGCGCAGTGAGGGAAGTCAAGTGCCACTGCTGTGTCGGCTGCGGCTTGTGCGTTGCGCGAGTACCACCCGCATTTGTCGGGGCGCACGTCCAGGCCTATGGATGACGCTAGGTCGCGGAGGGCAGGGAAAGCGGCGGTAACCGCGGCCGACTTGCCCAGGAGGAAGGTGTCATCTGTGTAGGCTACAGGGGCGACATGTGGGTGCGTCAGTCGCATTTTCTCGAGCTGATCCTGTGTGGTCAGTGAAAAGTAGAGGACGCCGCAAGGATCGCCTTGGCGAACACCGCACTCTGACATGATGGGCGGGGTGCCCTCGGGCGCTCCGCTGACAATCAGCCGGCTGGGCTGTCGGTACGCCCATGCAGCGAAAGGGAGCAGGGTGGGCTGATGCTTTGCAACAGCGTCGAGCATGGCGGTGCGTGAGAGGCTGTTGAACGCATTTTGGTAGTCCATCTGTACACCGACACAGTCGGGGTCGGCTGCGAGGGCGGCGTTGATGGCATGGCCGACGATCTGGCTCCCTCCCTTGACGCCAACGCCCAGTTGCAAAGGTGCGAGGGACGGGCCAGCTGTGGGGCACGCTGCCATAGCGCAGAGGCCAGCCAGTCGAAACCAGACGTCGCCGATTGCGATCGGACGGAGGCCGCGGTTGTTGGGCTTTTCCAGACCAATGAGCGTGCTGTCCAAGAGTTCCGGCAGGTGTGGTAGCCTGCCGCCAACTACGGCGTTCAGAAGACGGAGGATGGTTCCGCGGGCAGAGTCGATGCCTTGGGCAGCGGCTTTGATGTGTTCGTATGTCCAGCCACTTGGGCCTGGGGCCGAGCCTTTAGGGAGCGCTGTGAGCACGTCGTCGAGGATCTCGAGAGTGATCGCGACAGGCGCAGCTGTGGACTCGGGGACCGTTGGTGGTGGGCCAGTAGGGTGCAGCGCTTGTAAAGTTGCTACGGTTGCCTCTGTGGGCTGCGCGATGGGAAGGGCCTCTAGGCATTTGGCTGCTCGTGAGATGCTACCGAGTGTGAGCAAGAGGTGGGCGCGAGCAGCCACTTGGTACTTGGGGTGACCTCGATGTCAGCGTCATCCGCGTTTTCCCCGTTGTCGATGCGTTGCAGGCGAGTGCGAGTGCGCCGAGCCCGTCCCTTGGACAAGCCAGGATCTGTCAACGCTCGTGAGGGCAGTTTCAGGAGGGCAGAGAAGGCTGCGACGATGTCGTTTTCGGCGCGGCGATCGATGGCCACTAGGACTTCCTCGACTGAGCGTTTGACGGTCTTCGTCCATTGCTCTTTTGCTTGAAACGGCACAGTGCGGCTCGGGCAAACGGCGGCAGGAGGGCGAGGAACCTGAGGTATGGGAGGTGGCGGAGGCAACTGCGGTGGAGCGGCCTCAAGCGCGTGGTCTGCTTCTTCAAGCGCTTGGTCAGCGTGGGGCAAGGGCGGCGGCGGTGGCAGCGGAGGTGGTGGCGGCAGCATGGCGAGGGCGAAGCGGCGGTGGAATGACCTGTGGTACCTGGGGGAGCGGCTGAGGTGCAACGTCCTGTCGGTAAACGTGCCTGCCATGTGAGGCGGATTTCAGGACATTGCAATGACGGCAATAGGTCGCGTTCATGGATTGCAGCTGCCAGGGAGAGAGAACTGCTGCTGCGTGTTTGTCCCGCATGTGAGCGGTCAGCAGCGCGTAGTTTTGCGCCCGAACGGTGCGGCAGCCTTCGACGGGGCACTGGAGAGCCATGTTGAAGGCGGCAACCAGACCCGGAAGCCGCTATCACTGAGGCTCAGTGACTGAGCAGCAAGACAGAAGCAGGAACAGGAACAGGGAAAGAAAAAAAACTCGCAAGACGGGAAAGAACACGCCTCGCAGGAGCCCTAAGGGACGACGCAGGCACGCAAGGGAAAACAGGCTATCAGCGTGGGCACGCACGCTGGCTAAGGGACGGAGGCTGCTCCATTAAAGTAGAGTCCCGTCACCAGGGCCGCACCAAACCGCTGAACAAAAAACAGGCTAGGGGACGAACCGCAAGACAGCGGGAACAAGAGCAAAGGCGCAAAGCCGGGGCGCAAGGGCCGAAAACGGCGAAAAGCCAGCAGGCAAGGGAACCTGAAGGGAGCGGCGGAAAGCGATAACGCTAAAAAGCCACAGAACAGGCGAAGCGCTGCGAAAAGCAGCAAAACGCAGGAAAGGAAAACAGGGAAAAAACAAGGAAGAGGCGAAGGCGCGAAAAGGAAAGCGCCGCTGGCGAGGGCTCCACAAAAGGGACACCCTGACAAGGCCACAAAGCAGGAACGCCGCTAAGCAGAAGCTCAAAGCCCAGACAACACGTTGCAGAAGCAACGAAAAGCAGCAGCACCAAAAAAAAAAGAGGAAAACACAAGCCAGGCTGCGGCAAGGAAGCGCCGCTGGCGAGGGCACAGGACAGCTACACCACCGCAACAACGCTACAGGCCAGAAACCACGCCGAGCAGAAGCAAAACGCGGGCGCAACGAAGCAGGAAGAAACAGGAAGCAAAAAAACTAACAGGGAAACAGGAGCTAGACTGCGGAAAGCAAAGCGCAGCTGGCGAGGGCACTGCGACAGCGGCACCACCCTAACAACGCCGCAAACCAGAAACGACGCAGAGCAAAAGCAAAAAGCGCAAGCGCAACGAAGCAGGTAGCAACGAAAAGCTACAAAACTAAAAAGGAAACGGAAACCGGGCCGCGACAGGGGAAGCGCGGCTGGCGATGGCACCGCGACAGCGGAACCATAAGAGTCAAGAACTCAACAGAACCTCAGATAGTCATCATCATCATCATCATCATCATCATCAGATAAACAGCGCAGGCAATGCACAGCAAAAATGCCAAGAGCCATAACCTGCCGGTCCGCGTTGAAGCAGATGATGCACTCAGTGTGGTGTGTGCGTCACAAACCCACGAAATCACGTCAGGCACGCCTCTTCCGAACGTTCTGCTTTGGAACAAAAGGAATGACGGCTTCCTTGGCTTTCTTCCTTGCCAACCTTTTCACCTTGATTGCTGCGGCCTTCTCCATGTCCGTCATCTCATCGTCTTGCTTGAAGCTTGCTTTCCCCTGAAGTGCACATCAGACTATGTTAAAGTCGGTTGAGCCATGCCAAACGTGTCAGCATGACTGACAGCAACAGGTGGCCGTTGCTCCTATCGCCAGCGACAGTCACCTCGACCCAAGGCACTCAACTGATGTCGGGATATGGCATGTTTGGATTGTTCATGTGATCTCTGCGCTTCAACTGCAGCATGGGCGTGCATTTTATGCTCAGCAGGCCTGCACTCGCACAAAAACACGGGATTCGGATCCTTAGGACGGCACTCCACGAGCGATGGCAGAATTCACACCTTCAGCGGGTCATCTTCGGCGCGCTGTTTGCGCTTGAGGGTGGGCCCAGCTGCCGAGCCACGGCGTGCAGGGCCTTTCTTCGTGCCGGTTGCTTCCTTCAGGTAGTCTGGCATCTGCCGCAAGTGGCGGTGGCGCGTTGGTTCTTTAGCAAGCGCTTTGTCGTGCTTGAGCACATATGCATCGGCTTCGTGCGTCTCAAAAAAGTCCTGCACAAGTGCTGCGCGTTTGTACAGTGGAAGGCAGCACCACTCTTCTGCCACGCATCTATTTGGCAGGCCACACTTTCCACGCACTGATGAGGCATGCCAACATAAACTATGAGGCACCAATGCTCGGGGCTGCCGTGCCTGGAGTCGCGACGAGTTGAGGATTTCGAGTTTGAGGTCCTTCTGGCGGGCGTCGCGTACGACGGTCTTGGTCAGCTGCCGCAGAACGTCTTCGCCGCGGTAGCGCAGCGCTTGCACGGCGTCCGGCTTGAGGCGCTCAAACGGCTTGAGTACAGCCTCAGCGTCGTCCGCTTTGGGCACACCCGCAACTGCGCCTGCTTTCGCCTGCAAGTGCTCACCTTGTAAACCCAAGCCGATGGCAATGTCCCGCTCAGCACATTGGCAAACATGATGTGCCAGTGGGTTGCATTCCAGGCAATTTTCCAATCATGGGTCGACGCATAATATTCCCCGCCCTCAATGTGCGCTGTGAGCGGAACGGTATACTTGGATAATGGCGATCATGGGGTAAGCATGCCTTGCTTGCTAGCAATCTCAACAACGCAGTGCCACACCCACGGTCAAGGAATCAGTTGGATACGGGGGTGGTGAGTTTGGCGGTGAGGACTGTCTGGTTGGAAACACCAGTAAGCGGTTACATGGCAAGATGCAAGAGCGTTTCGTGAGGATGGCGGGTGTTGGCGCAAAGCTGCAGCCGTGCGGCGTAGCTGAAAGGTGCCCCCACCCTCGGCGGCGGTGCGCGTGAAGCACACGCCCCGCGCCACCTTTGTGTTGCGCGGTTATGACTCAAACTCGGACCACCAGTTGCGGCAGTAGCAGGCTACCTCAGCAACGGTCCGCGATCTTAAGACCACGCGTGGTTTTGACAAGCAGACAAAGGCGTGCGCAGATATGCGTGCCGCGAATTCGGCCGTCCTAAAAGTCCTGACGTTGCTCCCGCATGCATCCATGGCTCTGCAGCCCATGGCGCTGTTGCATGGAGACGCCGCTGCTCAGAAGGTTCAGCGCAGTGCTTAAAGGCACGCGAGCGCCAAAAACAGCTTCCGGCGAGATAGCTGATGCACATTT